>NC_137008.1:3662339-3674839 GCF_032717465.1 Coenobita brevimanus | reverse complement strand
CGTTGAAGGTTAGGCAGTGATTATAAATTCGATTTTAAGAACATCAGACTTATACATCCCTGCTTAACCTTCAACCGTTGCACCAAGGCTAAGATAATTAGGCAAGGTCAACATTTAATTATCTGATCCTTTTTCGGCAAACCTAGTGGAAGTGTTAAGGGTCAAGCAAGGATGAAGTAATTCGATTTTGAGATGAATTGCTTGCACGTCAAAGTCATTAGGCCAAGTCAAAGTTCGGCCCTTAAACACGTTGCTGGGCAGGAGAGTAGCAGTTTTAGGGTTTTATGTTATGGAAAAATAATGTCAAAATATCAGGATTCCTTTCAATTATTTTTACCATAACTGAAAAAAATACACCTAAAATTTAAAGTTAGCAGCATCACAGACAGTCCTATGGCTTGAAATTTTACAGGATTTTTTTATTTACAATATGGTGTTAGGCAGAAGAGTGCACAGATAAAAGCAGAGAATTGGGAACGAAATGGAAGGATTAAGTGAACCCAAAAATTATTGAGACAGTCACACTTGACAGATGATTTCGAGGTTTATTACGATTATTGTCGCGCCACTGGACATAAAAAACTTGGAATCTGGTCTGCACAGTACTTAAGGCGAAATTCAGGACTATAAATCTCGGGATGTCCACACTGACTCAAGGATGAGCGAATTGGATGCAGTAAATTCGACGTGGATAGTGAAGTTGAGGACAGGCTGGATCGCGGATTTTAAGACACCTTACCAGATTTTGGAATTGTGGAGAGAGGGACATAGGTGGACACGTGTGAAGGGGGAGACGGACATAGGTGAACAAGTCTGAAAGGAGAGAGGGACATAGGTGGGCACGTCTGCAGGGGAGAGAGTGACATTTGTGGATACGTCTGAAGGGAGAGAGTGACATAGGTGGACACGTCTGAAGGGAGAATGTGACATAGGTAGACACGTCTGGAGGGGGACAGTGACATAGGTGGACACGTCTGAAGGGAGAGAGAGACATAGGCGGACAAGTCTCGATGCGAGAGAGTGACACCATCCACACACTCACAGACCCACACCCACACGCCTACCCACAGCCATATCGATATCCACACATCCACATGCACCCACCCACATCCAAAACCCCAGAGACCCACACCCATATCCACACACCCACCCTCACCCACTGAACTACATATCCACATACCCACCCATATGCACATAACCACCCAAGTCTCACACCTACACACCCACATATCAATATATCCACCCATACCCACACGAAAACACTTAACCACACCCACCTACACCAACACCCACCCACACCCACACACCAACACCCACCCACGCCCATACACCAGCACCCACCCACACCCACACCAACACACCGACATCCACACTTACGACCATTTATCCAAAGAGCCACAAAAGCCACTAACAATCACCCACATCCACATACCCACCCACATTACAACAAACATTCAAACACACAAAGTCACCCACCCACCTCCAGTTTCAACCAACATGAAGGAAGGATTGCTTTATGTGTGTGTGTGTGTGTGTGTGTGTGTGTGTGTGTGTGTGTGTGTGTGTGTGTGTGTGTGTGTTGCTTTCCCAATTGCTTGTTAAGCTATTTCTTCCATTTCTCTGTCATTTCCATTGTTTTTTCAATACAGTATATTTATTAGTAGATAACCACTCACCCTTTCCTGAGCGGCATTCCATGATTTACTAACCAACAATTGCTTCTCAGAGATCAAATTCTTACAATGTCCTACTTAAAATACTAGGTGCATATTTATACTTTTAATAATAATAATAATAATAATAATAATAAAAATAATAATATAATAATAATAATAATAAGAGTAATAAATGACTAATGATATATTTATTATTATTATTATTATTATTATTATTATTATTATTATAAAAACGATGATACTCCTGCTACTTCTGGTACTACTACAACTACTGCAACTTATTACCACAACCTCGATCATATTGGTGGTCTCTAGTCTGTCACCCACAGTCCCATCCATTCATCATGTGCAGGTGACTCAACACTTCATGGTTCATTCGCACTCAGACATCCATTTGCAAAGTCTGATATCTCTAACTCTCAACTCAGTACAGCCAACTCTCTAAATTAAGACTTATCCACGAGCAGTGAATGGGGACAAAATAACCTTGTCTCATTTCATGTTAGTAAAACTAAATATATACAATTTACAAATAGACAGGTATTGCCAGAATCGTATATTACCTTCAATGCTACAAATATTCCCATTTCCAAAAGTATTGAAATTCTCGGCGTCTTGCTTAACAATGCCCTCAGCTACACCTCTCATGTCAGATTACTTGCTAAAACCGCCTCAGAGAAACTTGGATTATTGTACAGAGTCCGTAACTTCTTCACTGACGAGCAGTTAGCTATAATTTATAAGAGTCATGTGCGCTCTCAGCTTGAATACTGCTCACGCTTGTGGAATGGATGTGGAGAGGTTGCATTAAAACAACTAGACAAAATTCAGAACAAAGTTGTTAGAATTATTAATAACCCTGCTATTACTAACAAACTACCTCCCCTACAAGTAAGAAGGAATGTTGCCTCCCTTGCGTTATTTTATAGATATTTTTATAGCAAATGCTCAAACGAAGTTGCGTCCATTGTGCCACCTCTCCATGCCTTCCATCGTGCTACACGGGCATCTGGCAGCGCTCATGACTGGAATGCCACTCAGCCATACTGCAGAACTTCTGCCTATCAGAATTCTTTCATTCCCCGAACTGCATCTCTCTGGAACTCGCTTCCCCAGAGTTGTTTCCTTGCAAACTTCAACCTAACAGCTGTTCAGGTCAAATATTTACAGATATTTTATGAACAGAAGACACAAGTAATCTGGTGCATGGATTTTTTTTTTTATTCATTTGTTTTTTCTTCCTCTGTTGTTATTTACAAAAAAAAACACCACCACTAATAATAATAATAATTATAATACTAATAATACTAATCCCAATACTACTACTACTAATACTACTACGACTACTACTTCTACTACTACTTCTACCATAGTCGCGGCGCGCGACTCTAAAGTTGTTATTATCGTGCCCTGGCAACCTACCATTCAAAAGTGCGTCTGATTTCGTGTATAATATGAGACATGTGATTCGTGTATAATATGTTCGTGTATAATAATATTCGTGTATAATGTATTCGTGTATAATGTATTCGTGCATAATAATATGATTCGCGTACAATATGATACGAAATTGGACGCACTTTTGAATGACAGGTTGCCAAGGTACGATAATGACAACCTCAGAGACGTGCGCAGCGACTATACTACTACTACTGCTACTACTACTACTACTACTACTACTACTACTGCTGCTACTACTAATTCATTCATTCAATCATTCATCATCCAATCCAGTGTTGCTCCATGAGAAGCGTAGGAGCCCGGGGCTAGGCTAGTTGATCTTGATAGTTAAGATGAGAGTGACCAGCCTCACTCATCCCTGAGTGGCATTATATGACCAACGAACTCAAACCATCCCTTGGATGTAAACATATACCGACTGAATCCGATTGGGGCGCCTTAATTACCCACTAAAATCACAAGGTACTACAATCTGGTTATATGGTTACCACCCAGCGTAGTACAGGAAACCATTTCGCTTGTCAGTCAGTGTCGAGTCACCTGTAGCCAGAAGGAAGAGAAAAGAATGAAGGAAAGAAAGACAGAAGATTAAGGCTGGAAAGAAGGAAGAGAGGAAAAGAAAGGCACACGAAAGCAGCACTACATCAAATGAGTGGATGGTAAGCGCCACAACCGACCATTAAATAATAATAATAATAAAAACAATAATAATAACAACAACAATCATGATGATGATGAAAACTGTCAAAATGGGAAACAAATAAAAAACACGGATATTTGCTACTAGATATGATTTATTGAATGAAGAGTGATAAATATTCATACATGAATATTGCAAGGTAATGTGGATTAAGAAAAGCTAACATTTGCCTAGATACACTAAGAGTATACGAAAGATATGTCCTAGAATTAAATTTTCTTAGATGGATGGCATAAGGGATCTCAATAGCTGCTTGCTCAGACCGTCCAAGGTGTTGAAGATGGCAGTCAGACCGAAATTCAGTCCTTGCATACCTCGCTGCATGGCTTCGCCGCGTCTGCCCATCTGCTCAGCTTGCGAAGACATATACTGAAGGGCTTCTGAGGAGATGTTCGCTATTCCATTTATCCCTTCTCCACCTCCTCTCAAGATCATGGCGGGCAGCTCAGACCTACCCAGTTTCTCAATGCCTGCGATGAAACTAATGACCGTGGCGAGGGTGTCTTCCACTAGATCGGCTTGCCTTTGGTGCGCCTCCACGTCGAAGAAGGCATCATCCTGGCCCTTCAGGTGGATGAGGTGGCGAGCGATGGGCATGAAGGACAGGGAGATATTGGTGAGCTGCTGTGCTCGTGAGCCTCTCTGCTGCATCGCCCTCTGCGTCAACGTCGGCAGGAACTTCTTCACCAGGTCGTGGATGGTGTCGTTGCTCGAGATGAGTTCATAGTTCACGTCCTCACTCTTTTCAAGCGGTACCGCCATCCCAACGCTTACCACCACTACGTCCACCACCACCACCAGGTACACAAACTGCTTCGGAAAAAGCTTGTATCAGCTGCGTAAATAAAAAAATGGATTGATTTGCCTTCATGTCAAACTAAAGCAACATAAACACTATTAAATCCATCACGTTGGCTATACATATTATTTCGATGGCTAAGTACTTACAGGAGAGATGTGACAGCTGAAATCCAATTCAAGTAGTACCGACATATAATTACTCAATGAAAATAAACGTTACACAGCAGTGTAATGGTAAGTTACAACCACACTCAGCAGAGTAATGGTAAGTTACAACCACACACAGCAAAATAATGGTAAGTTACAACCACACACAGCAGAGTAATGGTAAGTTACAACCACACACAGCAGAGTAATGGTAAGTTACAACCACACACAGCACAGTAATGGTAAGTTACAATCACACACAGCACAGTATGGTAAGTTACAACCACACACACAGCACAGTAATGGTAAGTTATAACCACACACAGCACAGTAATGGTAAGTTACAACCACACACAGCACAGTAATGGTAAGTTACAATCACACACAGCACAGTAATGGTAAGTTACAACCACACACAGCACAGTAATCGTAAGTTACAACCACACACAGCACAGTAATCGTAAGTTACAATCACACACAGCACAGTAATGGTAAGTTACAATCACACACAGCAGAGTAGTTTTAACAACACACAGCAAAGTTACAACAACAAAAAGCACAGTAATGGTAAGTTACAACCACACACAGCAGAGTAATGGTAAATTACAACCACACACAGCAGTGTAAGTTACAACCACACACAGCAGAATAACAGTTAGTTGTGTTTACCTTCAGATTCATTTCTATAGTTCTGCTGGGCTTGCTGTGGTTCGTGTCCCTGTCTGCTCTGGGTTCTGCCTCTACCTCTCTGCCTTATATACGCACACAACAGCAGACTCACCAGCATTTTTTCTTCCATGTGACCTTCACAATATGAATATAGAATAGATGGCTGGGTTGGGAGGATCTGTTTCGCAGTCTGTCACACACACACACACACACACACACACACACACACACACACACTCACACACACACAAATAGAGAGAGAGAATAGTACACAGAAAAACAAATACACACAGAAGAATACATAGACAAAATTAAAACAAGTACATAAATAACACACACACACACACACACACTCACACACACACACACACACACACACACACACACACACACACACACACACACACACACACATACACATACACACAGAATAATACACAGAAAAACACACACACAGAAGAATACAGAGATACAAAATTAAAACAAGTGCATGAGTAACACACACACACACACACACACACACACACACACACACACACACACACACACACACACACACAAAGAGAATAGTACATAGAAAAACACACACAGAAAAACAGATAGACACAAATACGAACATAAAAGTAAGACACACACACACACACACACACACACACACACGAATGGTACAAAGCAAAAGGAAGATCAAAGTTAGAGATGCTATTGTTGCCTTAATCTGTACACCCAGATGACGTTTTCTATGTCTCGCAGCTACACAAACCATTTTCTTCAACCTAGGATGCATCTCAAGTCGTGATGGAATTTATGAAGGGTAAATCTAATCCCCCTTCTGGCAAAAATACCTCTACTTCGAATACATTTTGAAATGGCAAAAGATGCGTTCTCAGGGCGAAGGGGTTGAAGTGGTACATTAGGGCAGCATATTAACATTTTTAAAACGCTTCTTCGGCAGGAAATGAGGAAATGTTACTGGTACTCCATTGGTTAAAATGACATGTTTGGATGGAGGAGTGAAGAAGACAGAGTTCTCCAGTGGATTATTCTTTACACCCACCGAGGTATTGTTTTGCTCAGCGTGTGTGTGGGGTGTGTGGGGATGGGGGTGCGTGGGGGATCAGTGGTAAGGGTTGAGAGTCTTCCCTGCGGTTAACATATTATTTCTGAAATCAATAAGTCTTCAAGGTCACACGGCTTGGTCAACTTGAACAATTCTGATCCGATTTTTACCAAACTTGCTGGAAGGGTTAAGCATAAGGCATGGATGAATTGATTAAATATTTAGAACACACAGTCGAAGGTCGAGGTCATGGGTTAAGGCCAAAATTCTGAAATAATAACTCAAATTATTTACATTCGATTTCAACCAGACTTGGCGAAAGGGTTGAAGGTTAGGCAGTGATTATAAATTCGATTTTAAGAACATCAGACTTATACATCCCTGCTTAACCTTCAACCGTTGCACCAAGGCTAAGATAATTAGGCAAGGTCAACGTTTAATTATCTGATCCTATTTCGGCAAACCCTAGTGGAAGGGTTAAGGGTCAAGCAAGGATGAAGTAATTCGATTTTGAGATGAATCGCTTCCACGTCAAAGTCATTAGGCCAAGTCAAAGTTCGGCCCTTAAACACGTTGCTGGGCAGGAGAGTAGCAGTTTTAGGGTTTTATGTTATGGAAAAATAATGTTAAAATATCAGGATTCCTTTCAATTATTTTTACCATCACTGAAAAAAATACACCTAAAATTTAAAGTTGGCAGCATCACAGACAGTCCTATGGCTTGAAATTGTACAGGATTTTTTTATTTACAATATGGTGTTAGCCAGAAGAGTGCACAGATAAAAGCAGAGAAATGGGAACGAAATGGAAGGATTAAGTGAACCCAAAAATTATTGAGACAGTCACACTTGACAGATGATTTCGAGGTTTATTACGATTATTGTCGCGCCACTGGACATAAAAACTTAGAATCTGGTCTGCACAGTACTTAAGGCGAAATTCAGGACTATAAATCTCGGGATGTCCACACTGATTCAAGGATGAGCGAATTGGATGCAGTAAATTCGACGTGGATAGTGAAGTTGAGGACAGGCTGGATCGCGGACTTTAAGACACCTTACCAGATTTTGGAATTGTGGAGAGAGGGACATAGGTGGACACATGTGAAGGGGGAGACGGACATAGGTGAACAAGTCTGAAGGGAGAGAGGGACATAGGTGGGCACGTCTGCAGGGGAGAGAGTGACATTTGTGGATACGTCTGAAGGGAGAGAGTGACATAGGTGGACACGTCTGAAGGGAGAATGTGACATAGGTAGACACGTCTGGAGGGGGACAGTGACATAGGTGGACACGTCTGAAGGGAGAGAGAGACATAGGTGGACAAGTCTCGATGGGAGAGAGTGACACCATCCACACACTCACAGACCCACACCCACACGCCTACCCACAGCCATATCGATATCCACACATCCACATGCACCCACCCACATCCAAAACCCAGAGACCCACACCCATATCCACACACCCACCCTCACCCACTGAACTACATATCCACATACCCACCCATATGCACATAACCACCCAAGTCTCACACCTACACACCCACATATCAATATATCCACCCATACCCACACGAAAACACTTAACCACACCCACCTACACCAACACCCACCCACACCCACACACCAACACCCACCCATGCCCATACACCAGCACCCACCCACACCCACACCAACACACCGACATCCACACTTACGACCATTTATCCAAAGAGCCACAAAAGCCACTAACAATCACCCACATCCACATACCCACCCACATTACAACAAACATTCAAACCCACAAAGTCACCCACCCACCTCCAGTTTCAACCAACATGAAGGAGGGATTGCTTTATGTGTGTGTGTGTGTGTGTGTGTGTGTGTGTGTGTGTGTGTGTGTGTGTGTGTGTGTGTGTGTGTGTGTGTGTGTGTGTGTGTGTGTGTGTGTGTGTGTGTGTGTGTGTGTGTTGCTTTCCCAATTGCTTGTTAAGCTATTTCTTCCATTTTTCTGTCCTTTCCATTGTTTTTTCAATACAGTATATTTATTAGTAGATAACCACTCACCCCTTCCTGAGCGGCAATCCATGATTTACTAACCAACAATTGCTTCTCAGAGATCAAATTCCTACAATGTCCTACTTAATATACTAGGTGCATAGTTATACCTTTAATAATAATAATAATAATAATAATAATAATAATAATAATAATTACAATAATAATAATAATAATAATAACAATAATAAATGATTAATGATATATTTATTATTATTATTATTATTATTATTATTATTATTATTATTATAAAAACGATGATACTCCTGCTACTTCTGGTACTACAACAACTACTGCAACTTATTACCACAACCTCGATCATATTGGTGGTCTCTAGTCTGTCACCCACAGTCCCATCCATTCATCATGTGCAGGTGACTCAACACTTCATGGTTCATTCGCACTCAGACATCCATTTGCAAATTCTGATATCTCTAACTCTCAACTCAGTACAGCCAACTCTCTAAATTAAGACTTATCCACGAGCAGTGAATGGGGACAAAATAACCTTGTCTCATTTCATGTTACTAAAACTAAATATATACAATTTACAAATAGACAGGTATTGCCAGAATCGTATATTACCTTCAATGCTACAAATATTCCCATTTCCAAAAGTATTGAAATTCTCGGCGTCTCGCTTAACAATGCCCTCAGCTGCACCTCTCATGTCAGATCACTTGCTAAAACCGCCTCAGAGAAACTTGGATTATTGTACAAAGTCCGTAACTTTTTCACTGACGAGCAGTTAGCTATAATTTATAAGAGTCATGTGCGCTCTCAGCTTGAATACTGCTCACCCTTGTGGAATGGATGTGGAGAGGTTGCATTAAAACAACTAGACAAAATTCAGAACAAAGTTGTTAGAATTATTAATAACCCTGCTATTACTAACAAACTACCTCCCCTACAAGTAAGAAGGAATGTTGCCTCCCTTGCGTTATTTTATAGATATTTTTATAGCAAATGCTCAAACGAAGTTGCGTCCATTGTGCCACCTCTGCATGCCTTCCATCGTGCTACACGGGCATCTGGCAGCGCTCATGACTGGAATGCCACTCAGCCATACTGCAGAACTTCTGCCTATCAGAATTCTTTCATTCCCCGAACTGCATCTCTCTGGAACTCGCTTCCCCAGAGTTGTTTCCCTGCAAACTTCAACCTAACAGCTGTTCAGGTCTAATATTTACAGATATTTTATGAACAGAAGACACAAGTAATCTGGTGCATGGATTTTTTTTTTTATTCATTTGTTTTTTCTTCCTCTGTTGTTATTTAAAAAAAAAAACACCACCACTAATAATAATAATAATAATAATAATAATAATCCCAATACTACTACTACTACTACTACTACGACTACTACTTCTACTACTACTTCTACCATAGTCGCGGCGCGCGACCCTAAAGTTGTTATTATCGTGCCCTGGCAACCTACCATTCAAAAGTGCGTCTGATTTCGTGTATAATATGAGACATGTGATTCGTGCATAATATGTTCGTGTATAATAATATTCGTGTATAATGTATTCGTGTATAATGTATTCGTGCATAATAATATGATTCGCGTACAATATGATACGAAATTGGACGCACTTTTGAATGACAGGTTGCCAAGGTACGATAATGACAACCTCAGAGACGTGCGCAGCGACTATACTACTACTACTGCGACTACTACTACTACTACTACTACTACTACTACTGCTACTACTAATTCATTCATTCAGTCATTCATCATCCAATCAAGTGTTGCTCCATGAGAAGCGTAGGAGCCCGGGGCTAGGCTAGTTGATCTTGATAGTTAAGATGAGAGTGACCAGCCTCACTCATCCCTGAGTGGCATTATATGACCAACGAACTCAAACCATCCCTTGGATGTAAACATATACCGACTGAATCCGATTGGGGCGCCTTAATTACCCACTAAAATCACAAGGTACTACAATTTGGTTATATGGTTACCACCCAGCGTAGTACAGGAAACCATTTCGCTTGTCAGTCAGTGTCGAGTCACCTGTAGCCAGAAGGAAGAGAAAAGAATGAAGGAAAGAAAGACAGAAGAGGAAGGCTGGAAAGAAGGAAGAGAGGAAAAGAAAGGCACACGAAAGCAACACTACATCAAATGAGTGGATGGTAAGCGCCACAACCGACCATTAAATAATAATAATAATAAAAACAATAATAATAACAACAACAATCATGATGATGATGAAAACTGTCAAAATGGGAAACAAATAAAAAACACGGATATTTGCTACTAGATATGATTTATTGAATGAAGAGTGATAAATATTCATACATGAATATTGCAAGGTAATGTGGATTAAGAAAAGCTAACATTTGCCTAGATACACTAAGAGTATACGAAAGATATGTCCTAGAATTAAGTTTTCTTAGATGGATGGCATAATGGATCTCAATAGCTGCTTGCTCAGACCGTCCAAGGTGTTGAAGATGGCAGTCAGACCGAAATTCAGTCCTTGCATACCTCGCTGCATGGCTTCGCCGCGTCTGCCCATCTGCTCAGCTTGCGAAGACATATACTGAAGGGCTTCTGAGGAGATGTTCGCTATTCCATTTATCCCTTCTCCACCTCCTCTCAAGATCATGGCGGGCAGCTCAGACCTACCCAGTTTCTCAATGCCTGCGATGAAACTAATGACCGTGGCGAGGGTGTCTTCCACTAGATCGGCTTGCCTTTGGTGCGCCTCCACGTCGAAGAAGGCATCATCCTGGCCCTTCAGGTGGATGAGGTGGCGAGCGATGGGCATGAAGGACAGGGAGATATTGGTGAGCTGCTGTGCTCGTGAGCCTCTCTGCTGCATCGCCCTCTGCGTCAACGTCGGCAGGAACTTCTTCACCAGGTCGTGGATGGTGTCGTTGCTCGAGATGAGGTCATAGTTCACGCCCTCACTCTTTTCAAGCGGTACCGCCATCCCAACGCTTACCACCACTACGCCCACCACCACCACCAGGTACACAAACTGCTTCGGAAAAAGCTTGTATCAGTAGCGTAAATAAAAAAATGGATTGATTTCCCTTCATGTCAAAGTAAAGCAACATAAACATTATTAAATCCATCACGTTGGCTATACATATTATTTCGATGGCTAAGTACTTACCGGAGAGATGTGACAGCTGCAATCCAATTCAAGTAGTACCGACATATAATTATTCAATGAAAATAAACGTTACACAGCAGTGTAATGGTAAGTTACAACCACACTCAGCAGAGTAATGATAAGTTACAACCACACACAGCAAAATAATGGTAAGTTACAACCACACACAGCAGAGTAATGGTAAGTTACAACCACACACAGCAGAGTAATGGTAAGTTACAACCACACACAGCAGAGTAATGGTAAGTTACAACCACACACAGCAGAGTAATGGTAAGTTACAATCACACACAGCACAGTAATGGTAAGTTACAACCACACACAGCACAGTAATGGTAAGTTACAACCACACACAGCACAGTAATGGTAAGTTACAACCACACACAGCACAGTAATGGTAAGTTACAATCACACACAGCACAGTAATGGTAAGTTACAACCACACACAGCACAGTAATGGTAAGTTACAACCACACACAGCACAGTAATGGTAAGTTACAATCACACACAGCACAGTAATGGTAAGTTACAATCACACACAGAAGAGTAGTTTTAACAACACACAGCAAAGTTACAACAACAAAAAGCACAGTAATGGTAAGTTACAACCACACACAGCAGAGTAATGGTAAATTACAACGACACACAGCAGTGTAAGTTACAACCACACACAGCAGAATAACAGTTAGTTGTGTTTACCTTCAGATTCATTTCTATAGTTCTGCTGGGCTTGCTGTGGTTCGTGCCCCTGTCTGCTCTGGGTTCTGCCTCTACCTCTCTGCCTTATATACGCACACAACAGCAGACTCACCAGCATTTTTTCTTC
>NC_137008.1:3654839-3657339 GCF_032717465.1 Coenobita brevimanus | reverse complement strand
GCCCGGGGCTAGGCTAGTTGATCTTGATAGTTAAGATGAGAGTGACCAGCCTCACTCATCCCTGAGTGGCATTATATGACCAACGAACTCAAACCATCCCTTGGATGTAAACATATACCGACTGAATCCGATTGGGGCGCCTTAATTACCCACTAAAATCACAAGGTACTACAATCTGGTTATATGGTTACCACCCAGCGTAGTACAGGAAACCATTTCGCTTGTCAGTCAGTGTCGAGTCACCTGTAGCCAGAAGGAAGAGAAAAGAATGAATGAAAGAAAGACAGAAGAGGAAGGCTGGAAAGAAGGAAGAGAGGAAAAGAAAGGCACACGAAAGCAGCACTACATCAAATGAGTGGATGGTAAGCGCCACAACCGACCATTAAATAATAATAATAATAAAAACAATAATAATAACAACAACAGTCATGATGATGATGAAAACCGTCAAAATGGGAAACAAATAAAAAACACGGATATTTGCTACTAGATATGATTTATTGAATGAAGAGTGATAAATATTCATACATGAATATTGCAAGGTAATGTGGATTAAGAAAAGCTAACATTTCCCTAGATATACTAAGAGAATGTGAAAGATATGTCCTAGAATTAGATTTTCTTAGATGGATGGCATAAGGGATCTCAATAGCTGCTTGCTCAGACCGTCCAAGGTGTTGAAGATGGCAGTCAGACCGAAATTCAGTCCTTGCATACCTCGCTGCATGGCTTCGCCGCGTCTGCCCATCTGCTCAGCTTGCGAAGACATATACTGAAGGGCTTCTGAGGAGATGTTCGCTATTCCATTTATCCCTTCTCCACCTCCTCTCAAGATCATGGCGGGCAGCTCAGACCTACCCAGTTTCTCAATGCCTGCGATGAAACTAATGACCGTGGCGAGGGTGTCTTCCACGAGATCGGCTTGCCTTTGGTGCGCCTCCACGTCGAAGAAGGCATCATCCTGGCCCTTCAGGTGGATGAGGTGGCGAGCGATGGGCATGAAGGACAGGGAGATATTGGTGAGCTGCTGTGCTCGTGAGCCTCTCTGCTGCATCGCCCTCTGCGTCAACGTCGGCAGGAACTTCTTCACCAGGTCGTGGATGGTGTCGTTGCTCGAGATGAGTTCATAGTTCACGTCCTCACTCTTTTCAAGCGGTACCGCCATCCCAACGCTTACCACCACCACGCCCACCACCACCACCAGGTACACAAACTGCTTCGGAAAAAGCTTGTATCAGCTGCGTAAATAAAAAAATGGATTGATTTGCCTTCATGTCAAACTAAAGCAACATAAACACTATTAAATCCATCACGTTGGCTGTACATATTATTTCGATGGCTAAGTACTTACAGGAGAGATGTGACAGCTGAAATCCAATTCAAGTAGTACCGACATATAATTACTCAATGAAAATAAACGTTACACAGCAGTGTAATGGTAAGTTACAACCACACTGAGCAGAGTAATGGTAAGTTACAACCACACACAGCAAAATAATGGTAAGTTACAACCACAAACAGCAGAATAATGGTAAGTTACAACCACACACAGCAGAGTAATGGTAAGTTACAACCACACACAGCAGAGTAATGGTAAGTTACAACCACACACAGCAGAGTAATGGTAAGTTACAATCACACACAGCACAGTATGGTAAGTTACAACCACACACAGCACAGTAATGGTAAGTTATAACCACACACAGCACAGTAATGGTAAGTTACAACCACACACAGCACAGTAATGGTAAGTTACAATCACACACAGCACAGTAATGGTAAGTTACAACCACACACAGCACAGTAATCGTATGTTACAACCACACACAGCACAGTAATGGTAAGTTACAATCACACACAGCACAGTAATGGTAAGTTACAATCACACACAGCAGAGTAGTTTTAACAACACACAGCAAAGTTACAACAACAAAAAGCACAGTAATGGTAAGTTACAACCACACACAGCAGAGTAATGGTAAATTACAACCACACACAGCAGTGTAAATTACAACCACACACAGCAGAATAACAGTTACTTGTGTTTACCTTCAGATTCATTTCTATAGTTCTGCTGGGCTTGCTGTGGTTCGTGTCCCTGTCTGCTCTGGGTTCTGCCTCTACCTCTCTGCCTTATATACGCACACAACAGCAGACTCACCAGCATTTTTTCTTCCATGTGACCTTCACAATATGAATATAGAATAGATGGCTGGGTTGGGAGGATCTGTTTCGCAGTCTGTCACACACACACACACACACACACACACACACACACACACAAATAGAGAGAGAGAGAATAGTACACAGAAAAACACATACACACAGAAGAATACATAGACAAAATTAAAACAAGTACATAAATAACACACACACACACACACACACTCACACACACACACACACACACACACACACACACACACACACACACACACACACACACACACACACACACAGAATAATACATAGAAAAACACACACACAGAAGAATACAGAG
>NC_137008.1:3642339-3644839 GCF_032717465.1 Coenobita brevimanus | reverse complement strand
CAAATTAATGTTCAGGGGCGTCCGCAGGGTTTTTTGTAAGGGGGGGCAAAATAAATTATACATATACTGTATATGGGCATTTACTGGAAAATTTATTCTTTCAACTTTGAAATGGTGAATTTAATGGCCATTATAAAGTATAGTATCAAGATGTACTTAAATCGCAGTCGAAAAGTATTCATATGCTGATATGCTATAACTCAAAGGAACGAAAATATACGCGACGACCGGGAAAGTTCCAAACACACTCCGGAATTCCAAGGGGAGACAACTGTCCCCCTTGCCCCCCCCCCCTCCGGACGCCTATGTTATTGTTCCAGTTCTATTGTTGTTGTTGTTGTTGTTGTTGTTGTTATTATTATTATTATTATTATTATTATTAAGGTAGCAAAGCATCATTAATATCCAAGTTGTCACGTTATTACAATTGATGTCCTGCGCAATCCAGGGCTCACTTCTGTAACGTTTGGCTCCGTCAATAGAGTTGTAGCCGTGGTCGTGTAGGGGTGTATGCATGCTTGTTCCTTGTAAAATACGCTCATTTCGCCTTGAACTGCACGAAATTGGACTCGGAACGCTGCAGTTGGCAGCGTGACCTCCCCAGCCCCAAAGGACGACGACCTTCTCTCCAGGGTGGGCGCAGACAAGCGCGCCTACTCTCCCTCTTTGGTCCCAGCCCTAGGGACTGAACACCCCACAGAGGCCCCGCTGGAGAAGGGCCTCTCTCCACGCCGCCCAGCAGCCCGCAGAAGACGACGCACACCCTGAGAGCAGTCCTGTGCCTCTAAGGGAAGGCACACCTGACGGGACCCCTCCCACACCCGGCCTACACCTGTAGGAGACCAAGATTTCAGCGGCCGTGTAGAGACCCTCTTGTCCCGAGATTGACTTTGTACTCAGTGTATTGTGCTTTTATTATATCTACATTGTATCTAATGGTTTGTGAATTTAAGATAATACACGTGTAAGGTTGTTTGCCCAGATTTTTAATGCCCTGTTCCTCTCGTAGCGTATTCTAGTTCCGGTCTCGAAAGAGAACCCCAGCTCAGCAGATGTAGTCGGTTCAAGGCGTCTGACGCACTGATTTTGCCAGCTGAGGACACGTGGATTTGGTAACATTGCGCGACGCTCTAGGGCGGTGATTGGTCAGTTCCCGTCGTGTTTGAACGTGCACCAAATTGACTTTGTATTTCAGCCAAGGCCCTCATTTATTTGTAAAATACCAGGTTATACAGATACAAATAAAAGCAATGATATCTTTAATGATAATTATGTGCCTTTTAAATTATTAGAGATAAACCTGAATGACACTGATAACAAAACTAAGTCGCAGCTGGACGCATACGGACACAGCAACTGTGGAGGGAATTCAGACGTTCATGGCAAGGTGGTCCCGAGGTTGTGGAGGCTCGAATGTTTTTCCCACCACTACTACACAGTGTCAAAGTTTACAGTCTACACCATGCCCTTTATTACCTCATATACTAATACACAGCCTTACCTTAGATACGCTTAGCTTATCTTCTAATAATTATGTAAGCACACACACACACACACGTCACTAGGGCCAATACCTGCTATTCTCAATACATATAGTGTACATACACATTTTCATTACCTTCATAGGTAACAGTAGCTTTAAAAATCTGAATTTGTTTGTATTCATAGATTCAGTAAAACTATTTTTTACATTAATAAGTTTGGTGTTAGATGTTCCTTAATATATTCATAAGTATCATAAGAAACAGACGGACACCCTATCCCTGGCCACCATGCACTCTCTCCTCAAGCATGATGTATCTATGTCCCCTCGACAGAGAGGAGCAGGGAAAAATGGATTACGTCACTGTAGAATGAACCGAATTTGTATTAATGGTAGAAGAAAGGAAAGTAAGAGAAAAGCAAACCCCGTGAGATAATAATAGTTGAAATATGCTGCTATAATAAAACCGTGTGCAGTGTGAACGAAATCAAACAATGAAATGAATTTAAACAAATAAATCAGTCGCTGACTGTTGTCCATATGCGTCCAGTTGCGACTCTACGTGGTTTTGTTATCAACGTCGTTCAGGTTTATCTCCAATAATTTAAAAGGCACATATTTATCAAAAACATAATTGCTTTAATTTGTCTGTAAAATTTGATATCTTATAAATAAGTGAGGGCCTTGGTTAGAATACGAAGTCAATTTGGAGCACGTTCAAACACGACGGGAATTGATCAATCACCGCCCTACAGCATCGCGCAGTGTTACCAAGTCCATCTGTCCTCAGACGGCAAAATCGGTACGTCAGACTCCCTGAAACCGACTACAGTGTTCTTCGGGCGAGGAGTCAACCCAAAAACACTATCGTCTTCTGCCATTTAAAGAATTCAGATACCATCATACTCAGC
The DNA here is from genome assembly GCF_032717465.1 of Coenobita brevimanus. Lineage (NCBI taxonomy): Eukaryota > Metazoa > Arthropoda > Malacostraca > Decapoda > Coenobitidae > Coenobita > Coenobita brevimanus. Next base: position 3,642,445 of record NC_137008.1, on the reverse strand, counting down.
ATAAGTAACATACAAATTTATTTTAACCAGCCATATATAGAAATAAATCGCTTAGGAAGAGGTGTTAGAGACCTTAATTTTAACTCGGCTATCTTTAGAATGTGTA
>NC_137008.1:3637958-3642239 GCF_032717465.1 Coenobita brevimanus | reverse complement strand
ATGTTGCAGAAAATTGCCTCTATGTTGTCATACTTTGCCACCAGGCTTCCTTCCATCGCCCTTTACACCTCATTCAAATATTATACTTCACCCCGTCCCTTCGTCTCTTCCGTAGTCCAGCTATCCCGCCGCCTCCTCCACCTTATTCTCGTATTCTCGCCGGTTAAGGAAGTTTCCTAAGCGATTTATTACACCTTACTGACCTCTTGTTATTATTAATCCTTCCAATATAACCGTGCGCTGCACAGATAACTTGGAAGAGGATATTAACGAGCCATACCCAAAAACAAATCGCTTAGGAAGAGGTGATAGGGAGCTTCCTTACCCGACGAGAATACGTGTCTTGGTCTATCCCACACTAACAGCAGTATTTAAGCAGCTGGGACTACCTTGATTTGTTGGGAAAGTCGAAAGATTATGAAAAAAAAAAATCCCTTGTTAGACTGAGCTTAAATGGAGTGAGTTGAAAGTGTTTTTATATCGGTTAATTGGTTCACACACACACACACACACACACACACGTCGTTATTACTAATGGGTAAATAGTAGGATAGAGAGTTGGCATAGATACAGAAGACATGGGGATAGGGGAGAGAGAGAGAGAGAGAGAGAACAAATCCCGTTTTTCTTCCATTCCACCCTCGCTACATTTGACAGTTCAAGGTTCGGCCTTATTCTGGGTTACAGGAGGCCTCGTAAGTGTAACACCCATTTCTTAGTGATTTATTATGCCTATTACCCCTTTAATTTTTGCTTATACTATATGGTAATTTTTAGTAGCAAGAAACTTTCCTTTAGTAAACTACAAAAAGTATAAATGTATAAAAGTCAAAATAAATCGCAAAGGAAGATGCGTTGCGGTATCCCCAGCGCGACTACAAATACAGCTATGAAACCTTTGTGCCTACAGTCCGTCTCTCACCTGAGGCTTAAATTGGGGACCTTATTGGCACATCGATGGTTGCTTGCCTATTCAAGTTGGTTTTATCCCTTACGCTTTAGCCTTCTCTAAAAACTGACTTCCTCACCATCTAGTTCCTCCTCTGCCTCCTCTTTCCTACGGACTTGCCACTAAGCTACTTATTTTGGTACTTTCATTATCAGTCACGTGGTTCTAGGTCCGAATTCTCTTCAGGTAAGGAAGCTCCCTAACACCTCTTCCTAGGCGATTTATTTTGATTATTACACCTTGCCGTCAGTCTTCCGTGTTACTTAAGTCTTTCTAACCACCATACTCTGCCTAGATAGCGTACAATACTTAATTAGCTAGCCGTATCAAAAATAAATCAGTAAGGAAGAGGTGTTAGCGGGTCCATAACGAAAAAAAAGTACCGACCCTAGTCCGAAAAAAAAAAAAAAATCTCAGTGGAGAGAGAGAGAGAGAATTATCCACACACACACACACACACACACACACACTATACCCGTGAAATCGTGCGCCTCACTCATTCACTGCACACACACACACACACACACATAAAACCGTGAAATAGTGCGCCTCACCCATCCACTCTGCACGAACACGTCACCCCCTCATTGCATTCAAACCAACCTAGCCCATTCAGTCTTTCAGTTTGGTGACCTAGAGAGAGAGAGAGAGAGAGAGAGAGAGAGAGAGAGAGAACGAATTGTACTGGTAAGAAAGGGTAGGAATAAAAATGGAGTGGAAGAGGAGGAGGAGGAGGAAGAGGAGGAGAAGGAGGAGGAGAAGTTAAAAGAGTGGAGATGACTAGGGAGGAAGAGGAGGAAGATTGATGGTGAGGAGGAGGAAGAGAGGAGGGAGAGAGGGAGGGAAAATATTGGATACCTGATTAGCGGATATCAAAGCAGGGTGAGGAGTGAGGATGAGAGAGAGAGAGTGTGTGTGTGTGTGTGTGTGTGTGTTTTCCGCCTCGCATTAATATTCATATCCCTAACTTGTGGTCCTGCAGTATTCATTCTGAGTGGGTGGTGGCGTAACAGCGGTAAATATCATCAATCATTTTTTTTAGGTCGAAGTATGAAACTCTTACGTAATATTCAGAGAAGATTATTTATTTCCGAAGGTGACAACTGTGGGTTCCGAAGGTCATCGTTCACTGCCCAGTTATATGTCGAAAAGGATATGGATCAATATTTATGGCCGCAGTCGTAGTTTTATGTTCGCAATAGTAGTTTTATGTTCGCAAGGGTAGTTTTATGGTCGCAATTAATGTTCGGAACTGTAGTTTTATATTCGCAATTGTAGTTTTATGTTTGACATAGTTGTTTGTGCGCAATTGTAGTTTTATGTTCGCGATTGTAGTTTTATGTTCGAAATAGTTTTATGTGCACAATTGTAATTTCATGTTTGCAATAGTAGTTTTATATTCGCAATAGTAAATTAATGTTCGCACTAGTAGTTTTGTTCGCAATAGTTGTTCGCAATGGTAGTTTTATGTTTGCAATAGTAATTTTTGTTCGCACTGGTAGTTTTATGTTCGCAAGTTTTTTTTTGTTCGCAACAGTAGTTTTATGTTCTTAATAGTAGTTTTATGTTCGCAATAGTTTTGTTTCCAAATGTTAGTCTTACGTTCGCAAGAGTAGTTTTATGTCCGCAGTTGTAGTTATATGCGCAATTGCAGTTTTATGTGTGCAGTAGTTTTATGTTCGCAATAGCAGTTTCATGCTCGCAATTGTAGCTTTATGTTGGCAAGAGTAATTTTATGTCCGCAATAGTGGCTTTATGTTCGCAATAGTAGTTTTACGTTCGCAGTAGTAGTCTTCGAACGCCAATTTCGACCAGCGTCTTAGATAACCAGTGCCATGTTAGCCCCCTCAGCCCCTGGACGTAATTTTGATAACTTTCTTATTCACACAAGATCAGTGTTTCTCAAACTTTTTCACTTCATTGCCCACTTGTGGGGATCTTAACATCCTCATGGCCTCCCCTTCAGTTTTCTCTCAAATCCCTCACAAATAATGATGAAAAATATTTTTATTGCTCTCCAATTATTTTAATACAACTATCAATCAGAATGCATATTTTGTTACATATCAATAGGATGGATGACACTGCTTTCAGTCAGATGACTGATTCGAGGCTGTCACTGATAACGCCCATCTCATATCTGGGTCCACATCCAACCGGTTTCGGCTCTTTCCTTTTATGTGTAGAAGGATGGAGAAACCAGATTACATAAATATGATGTGGAAAATGACGAGAGGACTGTGCAGTAAGTGCAATTTCACAGACACATTAAACTTTATTACTTATATACACTAGTCCGCCATGGCCCTCCCCTAGAATCCTGTCGTGGACCGCTTAGGGACCATGGCTCCTAGTGTGAGAACGAGTACAATTGATGGTATTGTAAATGGCTGTAAAATTTAAAGGGTAAGATGGTGTAGCCTGTGGAATGTTGAGTGCTTTCTTTGTCAGACACACGCCAGTTACTACACTCCATTGAAGTAACAAAATCAGACTTATCCTTTTGGGCGAGGAAATGCTACCCGGTACTCGTTACATGTACTCTGATGTATAAATATAGTAGCTACAGCTTAGTGTGCTGTACTGTGGTGTTGTGTTGTGTAGTGTGGTGTAATGTAGTGTAGTGTTGTGTGTAGTATTGTGTAGTGTAGTTCAGTGTGTTGTGTTGTGTAGTAGATTGTAGTGTAGCGTTGTGTTGTGTCGAGTGCTTTAGTGTAGTGTAGTGTTGTGCTGTGTTGTGTAGTGTAGTGCAGGGTAGTGTAGCGAAGAGTAGTGTAACCTAGTGTGGTATAGTTTAATGCAGTGTAGCCTAGAGCAGTGTAGTGTAGTGTTGTGCTGTGTAGTGTAGTGTGGTGTGGTGTGGTGTGAAATGGTGTGGTGTGGTGTGAAATGGTGTGGTGTGGTGTAGTTCAGTGTTGTGTTGTGTAGTATAATGTAGCCTAGTGTGGTGTAGTGTAATGTAGTGCAGCCTAATGAAGTGTAGTGTAGTGTAGCGTACTGTAGTGTGGTGCAGTGTGGTGTAGTGTGGTGTGGTGTAGTGTAGTGTTGTGTGGTGTAGTGTAGTATAGTATAGTGTAGTGTAGTCTTCGCAATATTAAGAATATGCGATTCTAATGTGTATTCTTTATTGCATAGGAGGTTGTATGATGTAGCTGTAGCACTGTATCTGTGTACCTGTCCATCTGTCTGTCTCTAGCCAGATGCCTCAATCCCATAAGGGGTTTCCACAAACAAATCGCCTCCATGTCGTCCTGTCCCATGCCATTTCGCTGCCATCCCCCCAGCTCACTCCCCCATCTCATATACCGCTACGAATTCTGTTGTGACTGTGT
>NC_137008.1:3610458-3627958 GCF_032717465.1 Coenobita brevimanus | reverse complement strand
GAGAGAGAGAGAGAGAATTTCAATGAAATTTTGTGGAAAGGTAGGCCAAGGACCAAAAAAGAATTGATTTAATTTTGGGGCGGATCCGGATCAGGATCCGGATACGGATCCTATATCCTTGGATCCGAGTCCGGATCCTATATCCACGGATCCCGATCCCGATCCTTTTTAATCGCATTGGCATTGGCGGAGGTACGCGCTCTCTGAGTGTTTTCTAGTTTTGCGTGGCTCAGTGGCACAGAATGACAATGCTGTGACTGCACCCTTTCCATAGCACTTCTTCTTGACTAGCAGTAGCATCATATCCTAGTGTTAACATACTGTTCTACCTCACCAAGATGGACAAATGTCGGTTTTAGGCCAAGTTAAAGTGACAGGAGTATAGTAAAAAGTGGAATTTAGCTTAATTTAAAGAAGAGAGGGAAATATAAGCCTTAGGTTATTTATTTATTTATTTATTTATTTTGAACTCAACCTTACCTTACTTTGGGGTGGGAGAGAGATGATGATGATGATGATGATGATGATGGAGGATGGTGGTTGTGGTGATGTTGATGATGATGATGATGATGATGATGATGATGATGATGATGGAGGATGGTGGTGGTGGTGATATTGATGATGATGATGATGATGGTGATGATGAAAGGAGTAGAGTAATAATAAGGCTTTGTTTGATTTAAGGACAGTAATACATCCCATTTTTTTTTTCCAGATCCAGCATGCAGTCACTCTGAAATCGCAGTAGAAAAAAGGAGAGGAAGTAGAAAAAATTGAGGAAGATAATGTATGGAAGGGAGAGAAATATATGGAGATGCAGAAGGAACAATAATTCCTGCAGATCAGGAAGCTATGTTTGATGAAGGTGGTGAAGTTCGTTGGTTTCTCAGTACAACGCAAACTACCAGTAAACAGCCATTTTGTCACCCACCAAAATATCCAGCACTTCATTTAAAAAAAATAATAATAATAAGTACTTCGCCTGCCCAAATTGCCAGAGCTTCATAAAAAATTAATACTTCACCCATCGAAATTGCCAGTACTTCATGCAGAAAAAAAATCAATACCTCACCTTCAAGAACTGGCAGTACTTCATCCCAAAAAAATCAATACTTCGCCTGCCAAAATTGCCAATACTTATTCCCCCAAAAAATAATTAGTACGTCGCCTACCAAACTGCCAATACTTCATCCGAAAAAATCAGCACTTCGCCTTTCAAAATTGCCAGTACCTCATCCAAAAAAAATCAACACTTCGCCTACCAAAATTACCAATACTTCACCCAGAAAAATCAATACCTCGCCTATCCAAATGGGCAGTACTTCATATAAAAAAAGGTCAATACTTCGCCTACCAAAATTGCCAGTACTTCATCCAAAAAAAAAAAAAAAAACAATATATCGTCTACCAAAATTGCCAGTAATTCACCCAAAAAAATCAGTACTTCGCCTACCCAAATTACCAGTACTTCATAAAAAAATAAGTACTTCACCTTCACGAACTGCCAGTACCTCATCCAAAAAAATCAATACTTCGCCTGCCAAAATTACCAGTACTTCATCCTCTAAAAATCTATATTTCACCCACCAAAATTGCCAGTACTTCATCAAAAAAAAAAAAAAAATACTTCGCCTACCAAATCTACCACACACACAAAAAAAAAATCAATGTTTCACCTTTGAGAACTGGCAGTACTTCATCAAAAAAATAATAATACTTCATCTACCAAAATTGCCAATACTTCATCCAAAAAAATCAGTACTTCACTCGCAAAACCTTCCAGTACTTCACCTGTGTCCTAGTTGCATGCCACCGTGACTGGAATGAAGCCTTGTGTCTTTGGAATCTTCTGTGGAAGTCAGAGATCTATCTATCTACCTATTGCCAGACGCCTTAATCCCGCACGGGATGGCCACAAACAAATCGCCTCCATGTCGCCCTGTCCCCCGCCATTTCACAGGTCAGAGATACGGGGTGATATGTTTTTAATTATTTTTTTTCTACAATGGTTCACTTCATTTATTCATCATCGATGTACTGGAGAGAGAAGCCAACAATTTTTTTTTAATGCAAGAAAGAAGGAACCAGAGGCCTGGAGCCCGCAAACTTGTTTCCTCCAAGACGAAACAAGAACAAGATAACAGAGAGCCAAATTCAGTATCCCTTTATTTCACAAAGATGGGCGGCTTAAATGCAAGGTTATGCATGTGTCCTTTAACCCCTTCCCTGTCCCCAGAAAGGAGGATGGTGGACTGGAGGAAAGGGATGTCTTCAGCCTGCAGTAGACTGGTTTCACACTTAAATGAACCTGGAGTCAAACAGCATCATCATCCTTATCGTGTGTACCGTAAATCTTTTGTAGGACTCTTTTCCTCCTTTGCCCCATATCATGCTTCGTTTAGCAGACAGTTCTGTTTTGTAGCAGCAATGTTTTAGTATCTTATTTTGGTATCAAGCCCCTATTAAATTGAAAACTTAGGCAATTAAAGTTCTTTTGTTACCTATGAAGTTGATTTGCCAAGTATCGTGGTGGGTGGACTTCGAGTTAGTTTGGTCACCTGGAGAGGCTGAAGAATGAAAGGTTGAGTTACAGAGTTTATGTGAGTGAGGTGGGTGGGGGTTAGGGGAAGGAGAAGAACGAGAATGAGGTTGTAATGGGGGTTTAGGGGAGGAGGAGAGCGAGGATGAGTTTGTAATGGGGGTTTGGAAGAAGAGGACAGCGAGGATGAGGGAGTGGGATGGGGTGGTGAGATGTATGAGAGATGGGGGGGACATGAGTGGAGAGGGGGCAGTCTAACTGTGGAGGGGGGGGGATGATTCGATTGTGGCCACCCATTTCAGGACTAAGGTGTCTGACAATACTGTAGATAGATAGCTAGATAAATTAAGAGGTGTATATATATATATATATATATCATCATCAGCCGTTTGAGTATCCACTGTAGGACCGGCCTATCCCGACCGAAGTCGGGACGATACAGCCAATGTATCTCTACCAAGTGCCTTAGGCTGTCAGGTAGAGATTGTATGTAGGGTGAGAAGTGCTTGTAAGTGTAACTGTAGTGTTGGAGTGGCTTTGGATGTGTGTGTAGTCTATGAACCAAGTGTAATCGGCCCACGCAAGCCGACTGGGTGCAAGCATACTTTACAGTAAGCGACACTGGTTCAACCACAGCACCCCTTGTGTCCGCCAATGCAGGACGTGGCCGGGTGAACAATTCCAAAGTTTATTACCCTGGCGGGGCGCGAACCCTGGTCCACCCGTGTACGAAACGCACACTCTACCACTGTACCACAGGGGCTCCATATATATATATATATATATATATATATATATATATGGAGCCCCTGTGTATTAGGTGTGCGTTTCGTACAAAATGGACCAGGGTTCGCGCCCCGCCAGGGTAATAAACTTTGGAATTGTTCACCCGGCCACGTCCTGTATTGGCGGACACAAGGGGTGCTGTGGTTGAACCAGTGTCGCTTACTGTATATATATATATATATATATATATATATATAAGGGGTGCTGTGGTTGAACCAGTGTCGCATACTATAAAGTATGCTTGCACCCAGTCGGCTTGCGTGGGCCGATTACACTTGGTTCACAGACTACACACACATCCAAAGCCACTCCAACACTACAATTACATTTACAAGCACATCTCACCCTACATACAATCTCTACCAGACAGCCTAAGCCACTTGGTAGAGATACATTGGCTGTATCGTCCCCACTTCGGTCGGGATAGGCCTGTCCTGCAGTGGACACACACACGGCTGATGATATTATATAGTTAGATAGATAGATAGATTTTGATCTAGCACTAATCCCTTGTTTGTATCAGTGATGGCTTAGCCTATATCTTGCCCATCCATTCACTTTGGTCTCTGATTCATCCTACCCTTTTATCTCTGCATTATCACTCCATTATCTGGCTCTTCATTTGTTATTCATGTTGGTAATAGGTAGAAAGATAGATGGATATGTAGATAGATAGGTGGATGGACAGGTGATAGGTAGACAGATGGACAGGTAGATAGATAGATGGACATTGGAGGCTTATAAGTGAACACCTGGCGTGCTTTAATCCATGTGTTTTTTTATTTCCATTATGAACAAATAATAATAATAATAATAATAATAATAATAATAATAATGAATCAAAGAATTTCTCATATCAGAATTGTTATTTTGTAGTGCCAGTGTGCATTAGTGTCGTGTCTAATTCTCTGATCTAGTCCTGTACAGTACTTGTGTCCATCATCATCATCATATCACAATCACCATCACAACACCAACACCATCACATCATCATCATTATCATAATCATCATCATCACCATCACATCATCATTATATCACCATATCATCATCATCATCACTTTTCCCACCAAGGATGAGGTGAGGCAGGGTGGAGGGAGCAAGGAAAAAACTGATAGGAGGAAAAAAAAAAAAGTCTTCTCAATTAAATGGGCCACACACTCATCTACCCACCATTTCAGTCCAAGGAATCAGTAGTCTTGTAAATGAAATATAATCTCTTGAGGTGGGAATGATGAAAATTAATAAAGAGTATGCTACCAAAGTCAAAGGATTAATTTAGTTATTTCTGTACCTCCCTTTCTTAATTGGCTTGTGCTAGAAGATCGCAAAATATAGAAATCTAATCAATCTGAAGATGAGGGCAAATTAGCGGGATAAATGAACACACACGATGATTATGGGTTTGGGAAGTTTTTTTTTTTTTTTTTTTTTTTTTAATAACAGAACGGAGGAGCGAAGTTTTTATGCATAGTTTTAATTGTTCTATGCATGTTTTCTTTTTTGTTTTGTTTTGTTTTGTTTTTTTGCTTAGTATGTGAGTTATTGTATTAAGCGACTTTTTGTGTGTTATATACAGTATCTGGCGCTATTGAGTGATCAGTAATTGTTAGACTGATATATAATTTAGATGCAGAACAAGTAGTATAGAAAAGGAATAAGGTGTGATAGGTAAGTATTGGTCATATGTTAGGCAGTTGAAGTTGATGCCGAAAAAAAAAAAAAAAAAAACTAATTTTCGTTGTTATTCTAATTTTTTATATCATTGCGGCGCTCTTCAATGAACAGTAATCGTTTAGTTTACAATTAAATAGCAGTAGTAGCATAAAATAAGAATAAGAGGGATATAGCAAGAATAATCATCGTCATCATCATCATCATCATCATCATCCTTTCCCACCCTAGGGCGGGGTGAGGAGTAGCAATGTCCAGATAGCCCAGATTTGCCCAGTCCAATGGGCCACGCTTCCCTTCACTCATCATTCAAACCCCCAGAATCCTGGCTCTATCGGATACGCCAAAAACATTCACCACGTTCTGTAGCTTCACATAATCGTATCCGATAGAATCAATCCAGACGCTGCCATGTTAAAAAAGGGTGCCAAAATCCCTGATCATGCACTTCTCGTCACAACATTCATCCAGCCAGCTCGATCTCCTGTCAGTTCCCTAGCCTCACCGACTTCCAAACCTCTCTTCCTCGCACATTCATCCACCGTATCTCTCCACCTTCTTGGCCTACCTCACCTCCTCCCTCCTTCGAATTCGCTCAGATATACCTTTCCATTCTCTCCACATGACCATATCATCTCAGTACACTCTCTTCGATTCTGGTGTCCACCGACTTCCTCACTTTGCATTTTTCACGAATCGCATTAATTCGTATCCTATCCACTCTCTGTACTCCACATACATTCCTCAGCAGTCCCATCTCCACTGCTCTTACTCTTGAATTTTCATTTCCGTGCCACACCGTAGTCTCAAATCCATTTGTTAAAGCTGGCACTAACACTCCTTCATGTAAGCCTCGAGCAGCTGCAACACTCAAGCCTCTGTTTCTTATCAAGACCCTCACTGCACCAGCTACTTTTCTTCCTTGTGTCACTCTACTTTCAACTTCTTTTGCATATTTTCCTCTCTTTTCCATCACTGTACCCAGGTATTTGAACTCTCTTCCAGTTCCAGTCTCTCTCCATTCACTGTAACATCACACTGGGAGTCACCTTCTTTCTCAATAACCATCACTTACTCTTTTCTACACTTACTCTCAAGGCACGACGCTTACAGATATCAGCAAAACTCTGCATTAGCCTACCAAGTTCCTGTCCAGTACTTGCAAGCAGTACTGCATCATCAGCATACAACAAATTTGAGATATTCCATCCATCACCATTCATTACCAAAGCCATCCCTCTCTCCATTACTCGTGTTTTTACTTCTCTCATCACCCTATGCATATATATATTGAACAACCATGGGGACATCACACAACCTTGTCGCACGCCCACACCGATCATGAACCATTCACTTAGATGCCCATTAACCCTTACACATGCTTCACTACCATCATAAAAACTCTTGACGGCACCTAGCAGCTTACCCTTTACACCGTACACGCGCAAAATTTTCCACTGTCCTCCACTGTCCACTCTGTCATATGCTTTCTGCAGATCCATGAATGCCATAAACACCTTACGGTCCTTCTCACAAGTCTTCTCTACTATCTGTCTCACTGCATATTTGATACACACATCCCCTGCCACTCCTAAAGCTACCCTGTTCATCACTCACTAGGACTTCTGATATCTCTCTGACTTTCTCTATAATAATTCTTCCATATACCTTCCCTCCTACATTCAGTAAACTTATGTCACGATAATTCTTGCACTCACTTCGCTCACCTAAGCTGTTCCTTGCCCCAGCCGGGAATCGAATTTGCATCCAGTAGCACAGCAGACCACATCTTGTCCAAATATGCCACAACTACCCACAAAACTACACTTGTGTGGATTTGTTCTCACTAATTATTGCTAACTAGGGTCCGTATCGTCGTTGGGTAAGGAGGCTCCCCATCACCTCTTCCTTAGCGATTTATTTTTGGATATGGCTGGCTAATATCCTTTTCTACGATATTTATGCAGAGTATGGCAATGTTGGAAGGGTTTATATTATTTATACAGAGTATGACAATGTTAGAAGGATTTATATTATTTATGAAGAGTATGGCAATGTCACATGGATTTATATAACACAATGTAGTGAAGAGTAAAGTGATGGTCGTTGAGAGCTGTGAAGCCAGTGAATGCACAGTGAGGTTGGATGGTGAGGAAATGGAAAATGTGAGTACGTTTAAGTACTTGGGGAGTGTGATGAATAAGGATGGAAGTCTGGAATGTAAAGTACTTGAAAGGGTACAACAAGGAAGAAAGGTTGCTGGTTCCTTGAAAGCAATGATAAGAAACAGGGAAGTGAGCATGGAAGTGAAAAAGTTACTGCATGACAGTATTGTGATACCAACTCTAATATGTGGAAGTGAAGTTTGGACGTTGTTGGAAGGACACAAGTCAAGAGTGAGAGCAGTGGAAATGAGTTATTTAAGAGGAGCCTGTGGAGTCACATGAAGAGACAGGCTGACAAATGAGGATATAAAGGAGCGTTGTGGTGTGGATGTGGATATGATAGGAAGCGTTAGGAGGAACACTCTGAGGTGGTTTGGCCATGTGGAGAGGATGGAGGGTGAGAGACTGACGAGGAGAGTGTATGTGAATGAGGTGGAGAGGGGGAGAGGGAGGGGGAGGCCGAGAATGAGATGGAGGGATGGAGTGGAGAGGTATATGAGAGAGGGAGAGGGAGCGGGAGGCCGAGGATGAGATGGAGGGATGGAGTGGAGAGGTATATGAGAGGGGGGGTGTTAATTGGGAGCAGGGCAGTGAAATGGCGGGGGACAGGGCGACGTGGAGGCGATTTGTTTGTGACCACCCCGTACGGGATTAAGACGTCTGGCTATAGATAGATAGACAGATAGATAGACAATAGGACACTAACATGAAATAAGCAAAATGTATCGCTTAGGAAAAGTTGTAAAGGAGGTTCCTTAACGGACGAAATTACAGGCCCTAGACAGACAAAAGTAACAAATAATTGAAGATATCTGTATTCCGTCAGAGACAGGAGAGAGAACACTGATTTTACATGGACGCCGACCAAAATAAGATGAGTCTATCCGAAATTTAATCCATTTTCTACGAGGTCTGATGTTTATATAGAAACTGAATACTATTTCTGTACATGAGTAACTAAGCAAATTATGTGATGGACACAAAACTTTAGCAATGGATCTTACACAGAAGCTAATCAGGAAGTAACAGTGCTAATTTAAAAAGCGGGTATGCCATATAAGCCGTGTGAACAGCTGAAAGAGCTTGTGTGGAAACCAACTTAAAACGATAAACCAGAAATCGGGAAGTAACATAATGAATGGAAAAATTATCATCACGAACTGGAATTTTGTTTATGGTGAAGACACAGTTTCGGCCAGACTTTGACCCCCTTCTGGTACATACAAAGTGAAGAGAGGGAGACAGGACGGCAAGGAGTGAGAGGGGAAAGGAAAGGGCAGCTGAGTTGGCGTTATTATTATTATTATTATTATTATTATTTGCTCAAACGCTCGACGGTTTTTCTATATAATACCATGGGCGGGTCCGAGGGGCGAAACTTCCCCCTGTTGGTTACGTGATTTTGGTTCTTCCCGGTTTTTCTGGTGGGATTTCATGTGTTTCGATTTATTTTTGATGGTCACTTGTCTGTAATGCGTTTTCTCTCTCTCTCTCTCTCTCTCTCTCTCTCTCTCTCTCTCTCTCTCTCTCTCGTTTTTGTAGAAGTGGATGGCGAGAGGGGGGTAAAAACGGCAAAACAGGAATTTCCCATTTAAAAAAAATCTCCAAAACAAAAAACAGTCGAATCACATGAAAAAACATCAGAAAAAAAGGCTGTCAAAAATTAAATATATATAAAGAATGAGTTAATGTACAATAAATTCTTTTGTTTTAAATATTTCGCTTCAATATTACTCTCTTTGGTAGTGAGAAGTATGGAAATTGTATAAGTGAAAAATATGAACAAATAATCTCATACGCAATTTAAGTTCAAGAAAGTATGTAAATATAGAGCCAGGATCAGAAAGTTGTAAACATGTACGATATCTAAATACACCGAACACCACCCTTGTGGTGTGGATGTGGTGCGATAGGAAGAGTTAGGAGAAACACACTGAGGTGGTTTGGCCATGTGGAGAGGATGGAGAATGAGAGACTGACGAGGAGAGTGTATGAGTGAGGTGGAGGGGGAGAGGGAGAGGGAGGCCAAGGATGAGATGGAGGGATGGAGTGAAGAGATATATGAGAAAGGGGAGGGGGGGGTGAGGTGGGAGAAGGGCAGTGAAATGGCGGGGAACAGTGCGACATGGAGGCGATTTGTTTGTGGCCACCTCTTGTGGGATTAAGGCGTCTGGCAATAGATACACAGATAGACCATCCTTATCTGCTACACCCACACATGTATACCTTACCTAATTCTTAAAACCCATACAAAATCCTCAGCCATTCCCCCACCCAGCACATTAGCCTCAACATGACCCTCCACACACACACACACACACACACACACACACACACACACACCTCATCCAATATCCAATCCTGTCATTCACACTTGTCTGGGTTTTTTATTCTCTCACTTGCATATTATTCCTCGCGCAGGTTGGGTTAGGTGCAGACATTTTCTTTCCTTCGGTAAATACTGACGAAAAGACTGTCAGCTCTACATAACAGAAAGTGTGTGTGTGTGTGTGTGTGTGTGATAGAGAGAGAGAGAGAGAGAGAGAGAGATCCGTACCTAGAGTGAGAGAGTGAGTGAATACGCCGAAGTGTGTCTGCGTGAAGATACTTCCCACTAAAGTTTGAAGCCAAGTTTGAGCAATGAAAGTGGCAACGAGAGAGAGGGAATGGCGAAGTTACCCTTTTAAAAATTCTCGATGGAATTCTTTGTACCCTGAGATCATGGAAGGTTCCTGTTTTCAAACTGTTTCTTTCATGGTTTCTCTTGTCATGGTGTCTTATCATTATGGTTTATGTCATGCCTATTATCGGTATCGTTTTTGTTGTCATCTCTGGTTTTATGCTCACATCATGGTTTCTGTTATATTAGTATTGTTGTGGTTTCTCTCTCTCTCTCTCTCTCTCTCTCTCTCTCTCTATCTATCTATTCCTCTTTTCACATGGCATTGATTCACAATTTCCATATAGTACCTTCTTTTCCAGCCATTCCCTTTCATTATTACCATTCCAGCTGACCCTATTTTTTCCTGATGACCCTATTTTTCCTGATGACCCTATTTTTCCCGATGACCCTATTTTTTCCTGATGACCCTATTGTTCCTGATCCTATTTTTTCCTGATGAACCTATATTTTCCTGATGACCTTGTTTTTCCTGATGACCCTATTTTTCCTGATGACCCTATTTTTCCTGATAACCTATTGTTACCTGTAATCAGTTATCAGGTCGCGAGGCACAGAAAAATTCCTTACACAACCCCTTCACCCTGAGAACGTCATATGAAGTTTTATCTTAGTTTGCTCTTCATTTCTTTTTCTTTTTCTTTTGTTTTGACGCGCCATTTTCAAACTCTTTTTTCATTCACATCGTCGTGAATTTATTTTCTAGTCTGCCTTTCATTTTAAAATTTACTTCGGTTTCTATTTTCACCAATTTCCTCTCGACCAACCACTACAACACTCCCACTAAGTCTCCCAGTACGGCCAACTTCCGTCACCAAATTAATCTCCCAGCCCCCTCGTCTTCCCCCCCCCCTGCTCCCCTGTCTCCCCACCCCCTCTTGTCCCCCCCTACTCCCCTGTATATACCCCTTTCACTCTGACTTGGCCTAAAATTCACACCCTCTCTAGCTTGAATGCTGAGCTATAACAATAGACTAACGCTAGTCATGAAGAAGTGCTGTGTAAAGGATGTGGGGTTGTGCCATTGTCTGTTCCTGCCACTGAGCTATATGAACTAAGCTGCAAAAGGACGAAAATCTGGGCCAAGTTACTGTGAAAGGACTATAACACCGTCTTCCTTATCTTTTATGATCACTGTCCACGTCTTGGTAACTTTCCGTCCTTCATATCTCATTGTTTTACTATTTTCGCCTCTCACTTCCACGTAAGGCAAAGGAACTGAGAATAATCCTAAACTTTGGTGAACAGACGAAGAAAAAGTTGGATAATCCGAAAATTTGGCAACCAGATAATAAAAAAAAAGTTAAATTCATCCTAAAATTTGGTGAACAGACAGAGAGAAAAGTTGAATAATCCTCAAATTTGGTGACCAGATTTAAAAAAATGGTTGAATAATCCTAAAATTTGGGGAACAGACAATAAACGTTGAATTCATCCTAAAATTTGGCGACCAGATGAAAAAAAGATTGAATTACATCCTAAAATTTAGTGAGCAGATAAAAAAAGTTGAATAATCCTAAAATCTGGTGAACACATAAAAAAAATAAATAAATAAATAATCCCAGACGCCATAGTTAAGATTCTCGCTATGTCTCCTAGTTTTAAATAATCTCACGCGTAACACGGAGAAAGGTTAACTCAATGACTACATCAAGACCACGTTTCCGCAAGCCTCTCGTCTCGCACTGGACTACCTTTCTCTCCCCTCTTACTTTTCATTTTTTCACTCTTCTGTCTCCCTAGCACCTCATCCTAAGCGATTTATTTGGCTTATTACGTCTTACTGTCATCTTAAGCGTTATATAAATCCTTCTAATAGCGTCGGACTCTGCATAAATAACGTGCGAAAGGATATTAACCTCCCATATCCAAAAATAAATCGCCAAGGAGGAGGTGTTAGGGAGCTTCCTTAACCGACAAGAATAAGGGCCCTTGTTCTCTTAATACTTTGCTGTGCTAATCTGTCACCTGGAACTTTATTTAATTTACACATCAAGACGCTTCACTCTGCACCCACTTTCTCAAATGATCTTCATATATTCCTCAACATCTTTTCATCTTTCATTCAGTCTACCTCACCTCTCAATTATGTATTGTCAATTTCCATCCCATATCCTTCAATTTCCATTCCGCATCCTTCAATTTCCACTCTATATCCCTCAATTTCCATTCCACATCCTTAAGTTTCCATTCCGCTCTTCATTCGTCTCACCACATCCCTTCCTATTCACACAGCCAATCTCAGTTCTCCATCCCCTCTTCCTTCGACTTCAACCCCACCTCACCCACCCATCTCAACGGCCTATCCCTACTCATCCCCGCTATATCTTCCCCCTACACAATCCCATCTATCCCTCCTATTCAACTCTCATCCTTCAAATCCATCCACCCTTCATTTGTCCATTCTCAACCTCGCTACTCCATCCTGTCCTTCAATATCCACCACACCCTACCCGACATTCTTTATCTCTATCCTGTTCCATCCACTCATTCCCACTCCTAATAAGGTTCACCCCATTCCATTCTACGCCACCCATTCATTCTGACCCCATACCATCCACTCGTCTCCATCCTACCCCCACCGATTTATTTTCTTCGCCACCCTCGCCTCCCTTCCACCCTACCCTACCCACACATCCCCACCCACTCCTCCATCTCCCCACCTCACTCCACCCCACCAATTAAACCCCTCCCCACTCCATCCATTCAACCCCACCCCATCCATTCATCTTCCCAGTCTTCCCCATTCTCCATCCTCTCGTAGCCACTCATTCCGACCCCACCCCATCCATGCAACCCCACCTAACCCCACCCACTCATCGTACCCCAGCTTTCCACATCCCCAGGCCCTCCCCCACCCCGAAGCACTTGCAGATACCAACTTTCTCTAATTGGAGCAGAGAAGCGAGTTGGCTCCGTCTGCTTTACTGCAATTACCTTCGCCCTTCCCACTGTTCCCTGCCCATTCTCCTCTCCTTGTTTGCGCTCTCTCTCTCTCTCTCTCTCTCTCTCTCTCTCTCTCTCTCTCTCTCTCTCTCTCTCTATTTCCAATGTCCTTTATTTCTTCTTCACTTTCCCCTCCTCATGTCCATCTTCTCACATTCTTCTCTTCACCTGTTTCCCTTTCTTTCTTCTCTTTCTTTACCTCCAGCTCCCTCTCTTTTCCCTCTCTTTACCTCCACTTCCCTCTCTCCTCCCTCTTTTTACCTCCAGCTCCCTCTCTCCTCCCTCTCATTACCTCCAGCTCCCTCTCTCCTCCCTCTCTTTACCTCCATCTCCTTCTCTCTCCTCCCTCTTTTTACCTCCACCTCCCCGACTCTCCTCCCCCTTCCTTCTCCATCTTCCCCATTTCTTGTCCCCGTCATCATTTTAAATCTCTCCCCGCCTCTCCCCGGCAATAAATCCCACTCTTCCTGGATTACTAAAAGCCGCCTTACTTCCGAGATTACTACAAGCAGCGTTATTTCCAGGTTACCACAAGACGCTTTACTTACAAGACGCTTTACTTACGCCACTTCCTTGACCCATCCTTATGTAGCTAGTTCCTACTTTAGTACTCCTTCTCTCTCTCTCTCTCTCTCTCTCTCTCTCTCTCTCTCTCTCTCTCTCTCTCTCTCTCTAGTTGTCCCCATCCGGAAAATGCCTATGCAGGATAAGCAAGTAAAATTCTCTGTCTCTGTCTCTGTCTCTGTCTGTCTGTCTGTCTGTCTCTCTCTCTCTCTCTCTCTCTCTCTCTCTCTCTCTCTCTCTCTCTCTCTCTCTCTCTCTCTCTCTCTCTCCCATCCACCATTTCTCACAAGATCAAAGGTGGATATTCAAGGCGATGATTTTTCCCATTTGCTTTCACTCTTTCTCGCTATCTATCGTCAAAAGTACTGTATTTGTTTGTTTGTTTATTTACGTGGTGAATATTCTGAAACTTATATTTTTCTTTTCTTCCTTTTTTGTCATGAATTTTGTACACACAGCAACTTCGCATGACAACTTTGGTGTGTGTGTGTGTGTGTGTGTGTGTGTGTGTGTGTGTGTGAGAGAGAGAGAGAGAGAGAGAGAGAGAATGTGTCCTTGCTGATACTCGTAATTTCAGAATAAAGCAGCGTGTCTTACAATCGAATCTTTTCTAAGTATTTACCAACCAGATTATCCACAGTCTATCACACAAAAATATTTATAAACAGCCTAATATTTCCACACATAAAGCCGATATTACACCCACATAATCAGAGAATAATTATAGAAAGATATTACATCGATATTACCAGTACAGTAATTATAGAATATAGTTTATGTACCAGGAAGTTAAATAGTTCAATAGTTCATTATCACCATTTAATCTGCTTCCTCTAATCCAAGGTACGATCAGGTAGCATCGTTTAATTACCTGTCAAATAAATATAATTAATCGAAAATCCACATCAATATAATTAATAGTAAATCCACATCCGCCTGCCTCGCATCCACTGTCGCTAGAAATGGGAATCTGTCATCCACATCATCCACGTCGATTCTTCTGTCTACATGTGAAAGAATTTAATTGATAGAGAAAATAATTTAGCCTTTTTTTGAGGTTAATATTGCTACTACGTAATAATACTGAGCCATGGAGGGATTTGTAATGGTAGAGTTGATGAAGGCTATGTTTATATCAATCAGTTTCCCCCAGTTAGTCTCACAGTTAGTCCCCAGTCAGTCCCCAGCTAGTCCCCAGTCAGTCCGCGGTCAGTCCCCAGTCAGTCCGCGGTCAGTCCCCAGTCAGTCCTCAGTCAGTGCCCAGTTAATCCCCAGTCAGTCCCCAGTCAGTCCCCAAGTCCCCTCTCACACGATATGCAAAGAAAGTTTTCCCATTTGTGAGAGGCTCGATCGGGGAAGGGGGGTGGGAAGAAGTGAGGGGAAGGAGGGGAAGAAGTGAGGGGAAGAAGGGGAAGAAGTGAGGGGAAGGAGAGAAGAGGGAAAGGAGGAGAGAGGGAGAAGGAGTAATGTGGTGAGGGAGAAGGAGTAATGTGGTGAGGGAGAGAGGAGATAAAGTGAGTGGAGGTAGAGAGAATAAGGGGAATAGGCTAAAAGTGAGAGAGAGAGAGAGAGAGAGAGAGAGAGAGAGAGAGAGAGAGAGAGACAGACAGACAGACAGAGACAGACAGACAGACAGACAGACAGACAGACAGACAGAGAGATTCCTACCTTATCCCTCCCACCACTGTTTCTCCCTTCTCCCTTTCTTCCTTTGCTCTTTCTCTCTACTCTCCCCATCTTCGTCCTTCCCTTTCCTGATTCTTCCTTAGCTTCTTACCTTCATTCATCCTAATCGTCTTCCTTTCTCCACCCTTTCTTTCCCCCTCCCCCTCCTCCTCCTGTTCTCTCTCACTCCTCCCCACCTTCTTACGCCCTCCTTGTCTCTTCAATTAACCATCTCTACAGTTTTTTCCCCTGTTTACCATTTCCTTTATTTTTTTTTATTTCAAGTTGTACTGCTCCCTATCTTTCGCTCCCTTGATACCTTACTGCATTTTTAATCTCTCTCTCTCTCTCTCTCTCTCTCTCTCTCTCTCTCTCTCTCTCATTATTTCTGTTGCCACTCTGCCTCCCTGTCTGCCTGTTTATCTGTTTATTTATCTGATGTGTGCCTGTGTTTGCTCTGCCAGTGTTGTTTCCACCCCTTTCTGTCAGTCTGTCTGTCTGCCTTCTTGTTTGTCATTTCCTGTCTGTCTGTCTGTCTGTCTGTCTGTCTGCGTACCTTTCCATCTATCTGCCTATGTTTTTTTTTCTTTTTATCAACTTAACATGTGTCTCTTCGTCCTCTCTCATACCTGTCTGTCACTCTCTTTTTCCTTCCTTCCTGTCTCCTTACCTACTTCCGCTTACCTGTGACTGTTCCTATCGTCTCTCTCTCACTCTCTCTCTCTCTCTCTCTCTCTCTCTCTCTCTCTCTCTCTCTCTCTCCCTCCGTATTTATATACGCTTATGTGAGTGTTTCCCTATAAAGTGTGTGTGTTTGCGTGTGTGTGTGTGTGTGTGTGTGTGTGTGTGTGTGTGTGTGTGTGTGTGTGTGTGTGTGTGTGTGTGTGTGTGTGTGTGTGTGTGTGTGTGTGTGTGTGTGTGTGTGTGTGTGTGTGTGTGTGTGTGTGTGTGTGTGTGTGTGACAGGATAATAATGAAATGCGAAGAAAGGAGTGAATGAGAAGCAAAAATATGAAAAATATGAAACAGAGCTGACAACACAAAAGGAAGTAATTACGGAAGGGAAAAGCAGTGTAAGAAAAAGAGAGAGAGATGAGTGAGAGAGAGAGAGAGAAACACACACACACACACACACACACACACACACACACACACACACACACACACACACACACACAAGATGAAGCAAAAGACATCTAGAAGGAAAGGCGCTAACGTAAATATCGCTATACTCTTTTTATCTTAACTTGGCTCAGATTTTCGTCCTTTTGCAGCTTACGTCACGTAGCTCAGTGGCAGAAGAAGACAATACTACGGCTCTACCTCCCTTCCACTGCACATCTTCGTGACTAGCATCATGTTCTAGTGCTACTCTATTGCTACAACTCAGCATTCTAGTTGGACAGATGGCAATTTTAGCCCAAGTTAGAGTAAAAAGAAAATAGCATCAATTTTTAATCAGTAACTCAAATAAGCTTAATAATCAGGCGTTAAATAGATTAAAAGACTTGTTCCGACCATCTGGGGGTTACTGAAGAAAGATAAAGGAAGGAAAAACAAACTAAATACAAATAATCCACAGACCAATTTACAGATGTCCTCCATTCATAAAAAATCTGTAATAGTTGGACTTGATCTGATGTAGGATTAATTATTATTATTATTATTATTATTATTATTATTATTATTTTACTTTATTTTATTTTATTGTTTTTTTGGGAGACTAATATAGGAAAGAGAGCTGCACGAAGCAGTTCCGGGATTAGGCTAAAGGAATTTTGATAAAGTTCCTCTTCTCCTGCATTCATAACTCTCTCTCTCTCTCTCTCACTCTCTCTCTCCTTCCTACCGCATACATTTTGCTGGATAAAATCGCTCTAAAAATATGTTAGAGTTACCCCAAACATGAGCAAGTTATTGGTGACAACTCTCTCTCTCTCTCTCTCTCTCTCTCTCTCTCTCTCTCTCTCTCTCTCTCTCTCTCTCTCTCTCTCTCTCTCTCTCCCTGGCAAAGCAGGAATTTAATACTTAAGTTATCCCATAATGTGAGAAGGCTCCCTAACACATCTTCCTTAGCGATTTATTTTTTATTATGGTTGTTTAATACCCTTGTGCACGTTATTTATGAAAAAGTGTGGCAATATTGGAAGGCTTTATGTAACACAGCGGAGGGCAGTAAGGTATGATAAGCAAGCTAAATCGCTTAGGAAAAGGTGTTAGGGAGGAAGAGGCCCCTCCTTACTTAGTCTAGGTAAACGTATGGAAATGTCCTGCCTCTCACCTGTCCTACCCACACCTACTGTCCTACCCACACCTACTGTCCTACCCACACCACCACCTGCCCTACCCACACCACCTATCCTGCCCACAACACCTGTCCTACCCAATCCTACCCACACCACCTGTCTTACCCAATCCTACCCACACCACCTGTCCTACCCACACCACCCATCCTGCCCACACCGCTGTCCTACCCACGCCAC
>NC_137008.1:3597958-3605458 GCF_032717465.1 Coenobita brevimanus | reverse complement strand
CTCTCTCTCTCTCTCTCTCTCTCTCTTTTATTCTGATCCCTAGGGTGCCATCCACTTCATATATATGTAACTCTTTGATGGCGACTGTCAAGCTGCCTTCTCTCTGATATGGAAACTGCCTTCTCTTCATCACTACTATATTTTTCCCCCTTTCTCTCTTTTCTCTCTCTGCCTGTCTCCTACTCTCTTTTTCTGTCTCACTCCCCCTGTCTCTTCGCTTCTTTCTCTGCGTATGCCTGTTTGTGTGTGTGACTCTGTATGTCTGTCTGTCTGTCTCGTTGTGCTGTACTGGTTTTCTTTTTCCTCGTGTGTGTGTGTGTGTGTGTGTGTGTGTGTGTGTGTTTTATGTGTCCGACTCTGGGCAAAGGCTTCAGGGCCTATATCTTGGGGGCAGTAGCCTATCCCAAGGCCCAGTAGTCCTCCTACACCTCCACATGTCACCACTTCGGCGCTAACACCCACCGTCCATATTGAATACATGCTAGGGCTGTCTCATACAGGACTGGTGTATTGGTATTAGCGGGGGTATTTTTACGACATGACGGCGGGTCATCTGGTAGATCAGGAAAGTCTGCTTTTTATGAAATTCAAATCCTTAAATTGTCCCCTGCCCCAGCCAGGATTCGAACCTGGGTCCATCAGGACTGCAAGCCGCCTCTCTACCGATGTGATATGATATGAACGCCAGATTCGGCTCTTCATCGCAAGAATTTTTGTCCCTTGGGTCTCTTTCGCTTCTTTTGTTAGTCATTCTTTGCGTTTTGTCTTTTTTCTCTTTTTTCTTCCATTCTCTATCTATCTCCCTTTTCCTCTATCTATCTATCTATCTATCTATCTATCCAAGGGTTGTAACGGGAGTGTTCTGATACATGATCGCATAATTCTGCTCTACATCACCTTTACTTCTTCGTTTCTGTCAGGCTGACTCACGGCGCTGACTGTTTACCTCACGTTATTTGTCTTACCTCCTTTCTTTCCATCCTTGCTCTCTCTCTCTCTCTCTCTCTCTCTCTCTCTCTCTCTCTCTCTCTCTCTCTCTCTCTCTCTCTCTCTCTCTCTTTCTCTCTCTCTCTCTCTCTCTCACGGGCAAATTTTGTCAACTAGACAGTTGTAATGATATTAAACGGAGAAAGAGAGGTGTAATCTTAGAGGGGGGGGGGTGCCTTTCGTTGCCCACCAGTTACTGAAAAAAAAAGAAAGGTACTGCTTCAAGCCAGTGTATGAAAAACGTTGCTGTGTATCAGTGGAGAATATGTATAAAATACTACCACAACAGAACGAAGGGAAGATCTGCAACGAGAAGTGTAGTGAGGGGAGAGTGTAATAGGTGTGGTGGTGGTGAAGGGTGTTGTGGCCATCACTCACCGACCTGCTGATAAGGCGATGCCGTTATCACCTTCGGCCAGGGCTGGTACTGATTTGTTCACTCTGTTTCTTACTACTCTAGTACTACCCATTACTCCTGTATGTAATACATCATACAAATGCCTCTATTTCATAACATACAGTGTAACTAATTTTTAAATCAAAGGGTATGTGGCTACACCCAAAAAATGGTGTGGCCACACCCACGAATGTCTAATTACTAAGTAACTGTATTGGCTGAAGAAGGTGTGTGGCGAGACCCACCACCTTTTGTTGTATTAGCAATCTTTACCTTTTACAACAATAAACATTTCAATTCAATTCTCACGGGCAGCAGACAGATTGAAAAGTCGCTAAAGTCCAAGACAGGCAGCAGAGGCAGACTGGCAGTATTTGGCAGAGCCGCAGGGTCAGTGTCCCAGCAACCCTCGCAGTGGGAGTACATACGGTTTATCGCTCCGGTCTCTCTCGCATTCCCCCCTCCCCTCCTCCTCCTTCCCTCCTACCGAACGCGTTGTGACTGACGAAGTACTTATAAATACCAAAACATTACGCTGATTGTATCCTGACCCACTACAGTGATTTATATGTGTTAGTATCAACTCTCCTCTTTTCCCCTTTCCAAACTCTTGCAATGCTGGGTTTATTGACTGCTTCTCACTACATTACTACTAAACCCTGCTTTATTCTGCTGATTTCCTGTTTTATTAGTCTGCTTTACTTAATAACTCCCTCCTTTACTGCTTTCGTCTGCTGAGTCTCTTACTGAACGTGTACGCTGCTGAAGTTAGTTTTTCTTTCTCCCTCACTATGATGATTTTGAGTTATAAATTTGACTTGAGCTTTGCGTATCCCCAGTTTTTGCAGGTTTTCAGTTCTCTCTTCTTCCTGAGTCAGTCTGCACGGCTACTGATTCTGCTGAGCTTCTATACTATACTGCCTACGAGTTGCATATCTTGCTTGTTAATTCTGCTGGTTTTTCTTTCTTTTACTTTTTTATAAATACTCTCTTGTTTGGAGATTTCATGTATTAACTGCTGAATCAGTCTTTCTCCCATCTTATTCATCATTCTTACTTCCTTCTTTCCTAAGGTGACCAGATTCATTGGAGCTAAAAACGGGACACTAGCGCGCGCGCGTGCGTGCGTGTGTGTGTGTGTGTGTGTGTGTGTGTGTGTGTGTGTGTGTGTGTGTATTGACTAATGTGACAGAGACCGCTGCTGCTCTACACCTCAACCTGAGACTGCTAATCAAACACTAACGTCTCATAAGAACTCCGAACATACCGTACGGTACAGTGAATGGGTTGACCAAAGCTACCAGCTAGTGAATATTACAGATTTTATATTAATAATTCGGTATTTCATTTGGTTAGGATTATGCATAATTTTACTAATTCATCCTAATTTCATAAAAGAAGGTCATGGTATGTCTAATGCAATAGTAATTTTCTAAAAGCAGGACAATTAAGATAATTTGCTCAAAAAGCGGGACATTCTAGTCACAATTAAGAAAGCGGGACGGACGTACAAAAAGTGGGACTGTCCCGCCCAAACGCGGGAATCTGTTCACCTTATTCTTTCCTTTCTTCATCTTTATTAACTCTTCCATTCACATACGCTTTTCTATACCCCTTTTCCATTAACTTGGCCAGAATATCCATTTGCAGCTTATTTCACGTAGCTCAGTGCCAGTGCTATGGCTCTACATCCTTCTCATTGCACTTCTTCGTGACCAGCACTAATTCTAGTGTTATTGTTACAACTCAGTATTCGAGATGAAGAGATGACAATTTTAGGCCAAGTCAGAGTGAAAAAAGTATAGTCTCCCTCTCAAGTCGTAAAATTCCAGTCTATCTGTTTTTCATTCCATCTTATCTCTCTCTCACGCCAAACTTAATCGGTATTCTCACTGTCTCACGTACACAAATGGTCTTCCTCAGTCTTCCTCTTGCTCAGTCTGTCTTTCCCCTTACCTATGACCTCCAGATTTTCAAAAGCAATGTGCCCACGCATTCAGAAATGAACGGGTCTTGCATTTGGCTCTTTCTTTTATATAAGGGACAATTTTCTGCACCCTCTCAGCCTTAGGTTCTTTCTTTTTTGTAATAAAAACTTGCATCTCTACTGACTGCTTACTAAACAAAATGGGACTCTCAGAGCGCATACCTCCGCCAACGCCTATGTCAGACAAACACAGATCACCACCAAAACTTAATCAATATATCCACAAAATTTAACTGAAATACACCATTAACTTTTTGAGATTTCTAGTGGACACACAGACAAACAAGGGTGAATACATAACCTCCTGCTCCTTTGGCGGATGTAATAATTCCTACTCTCTCTCTCTCTCTCTCTCTCTCTCTCTCTCTCTCTCTCTCTCTCTCTCTCTCTCTCTCTCTCTCTCTCTCTCTACTTCACGAGCCACATCCTCTTGCTTTCCTCTTACGCACAAATCAGTATCCTCTTGAAATCCCACAAAACAAGTCGCGTAATCAAGAGGAAAGGTTACGATCCCCTTGTAATAATCTCGTCCAATCCATCCACACACCAATTCAAGAAGCTCTAAGATGATTATTACGAACGCTGGAATTACTTTATGTCTTGCGGGTAGTGAGAAAGTGAATTATTATGAGTGAAGGAGAAATCTGATATAGTTAAACGGTCTTGTGTCTTCATGAAGGCTATCTATTGTCAGACGCCTTAATCCCGTAAGGGGTAGCCACAAACAAATCGCCTCCATGTAGCCTTGTCATGGAGGCAAAGATGATTATTTGTCGCTCTACCTCAAATGGGATTATTGCGGACGGAGGAATGAAGTAAGAAATTCTGAGTGTGAAAGATGAAAGATAGCTTTTTTTTTTTTTTTTTTTAGATGTGTACTGGTAAAGTTCAAGGACACTTTATGGGGAGGATGGAAGCTCTCTCTCTCTCTCTCTCTCTCTCTCTCTCTCTCTCTCTCTCTCTCTCTCTCTCTCTCTCTCTCTCTCTCTGATCTCACTAATTTTCGTTAGTTTTAGTAGTGATGATGTGTATAATTCCTAAACACGATTATTCTTCCCTCAACGTTAACTAGAATTATCATATATTTTGGAGAGAGAGAGAGAGAGAGAGAGAGAGAGAGAGAGAGAGAGAGAGAGAGAGATTATGGAAGTGCTCTAGTGATTCGTTCTTTTATTCACGGAGTTCAAATACTATTATTATTATTATTATTATTATTATTATTATTATTATTATTATTATTTTTATTATTATGTATCTGGAAAGAAATGATGTGAACGGAAGTGTGGAAATAAAGTTATAAATGCGGTTTTCTTGTGATTTATTGATGGTTCAAGAGTACAATTATCATTATTATTATTATTATTATTATTATTATTATTACAGTGACTTGCTATTAAAATAGATGTTGCAAAGCGTGGCATAGTAAAAAAGAAAAAAAAAAAGAAAAAGAAAAAGTGAGCGTGGGACAGCAACAAATGATCTTGAACGTGAGATAAGAAAAACAGCAGTGATTAATTCTGAGCGAGAAATCATGAAGAAGGATTAGATGGGATTTATTCTGACCAACTGCTAGTAACAGAACGTCGCTATACTCATTTCACCCTAACCTGGCCTAGAATTGCCAAGTAAACACGAGTATATTAAAACACAAATCACTGAAAAAGAAAAATACTGAAAGCTGAAGGGAACTGAAAAGTGAAAAAAGGAAAAAAAAAAACGAGACAAAATATGAGAACTGAAACCAACGGAATTTCGAGACAGTGAAAACCAATCAATGGGACTTCAAGACAGTGAAAGACAAATCAACGGGACTTCAAAACAGTGAAAGACAAATCAACAGGACTTCAAAACAGTGAGAAACAAATTAATGGGACTTCAAAACGGTGAAAAACATAGCACTGAAAGATATCAAACTTGGAGGCAGTGAAATTCAAGACAGTGAAAGCTCTGAACACGACTGAAACCTGAAGCCGACAAGCATGAAGGTTGACCTGGTGTCTACCTGGGTTGTCTTCTGTGTGGCCAGCCTCGTCACCACAGGTAAGTAAACAAACATGGCGACGCGTAAACAAACATGGCAGAGCATAAACAAACAAGCATGGCGGCGCGTAAACAAACATGGCGCGCATAAGCAAGTAAAAAAAACATGGCGGCGCATAAACAAGTACAAAAACATGGCGGCGCATAAACAAGTAAACAAACATGGCGGCACATAAACAATGCGGCGCATATAACAAGTAAACAAACATGGCGGTGCGTAAACAAATAAACAAACATGGCGGTACGTAAACAAATAAACAAACATGGCGGTGCGTAAACAAGTAAACAAACATGGCGGTGCATAAACAAATAAACAAACATGGCGGTGCATAAACATATAAACA
Source organism: Coenobita brevimanus (assembly GCF_032717465.1). Taxonomy (NCBI): domain Eukaryota; kingdom Metazoa; phylum Arthropoda; class Malacostraca; order Decapoda; family Coenobitidae; genus Coenobita; species Coenobita brevimanus. The sequence continues at coordinate 3,599,703 of NC_137008.1, read as the reverse complement.
AACATGGCGGTGCATAAACAAATAAACAAACATGGCGGTGCATAAACAAGTAAACAAACATGGCGGTGCATAAACAAGTAAACAAACATGACGGTGCGTAAACAAGTAAATAAACATGGCGGAGCAAGTAAACAAACATGGCAGCACATAAACAAGTAAACAAACATGGCGGCGCATACATGAACAAACATGGCGGAGTAAACATAAATGGCGGAGCGTAAACAAGTAAACAAACATGGAGGCGCGTAAACTAAACAAACTAGGCGGCGTAAACAAGTAAACAAACGTGGCGGAACATAAACAAGTAGACATGGAGGCACGTAAACAAGTAAACAAACATGGCTCAGCGTAAACAAGTAAACAAACATGGCTCAGCGTAAACAAGTAAACAAACAGCGCCGCATAAACAAGTAAACACAAACGGCGCGTAAACAAGTGAACAAACATGGCTGAACGTAAACAAGTAAACAAAACCTGTTGGCCCCTAAAAGCATAAAGTAAGAAAACAAGCGAAAATAAACAAAAAAGCAAAGAAAAACAGAAATTAAGTAGAATGTAAATAAACAAGGCTAAATGCAAAGAAATATGACTATACCCTTTTCACTCTGACTTGGCCGAAAATTGCCATCTCGCCATTTTGAAGACTGAGTTGTAACAAGAGAATCGCGCTAGAATAAGAAACTAGTCACGAAGAAGTGCAATGGAAAGGATGTAGAGCCATTGCACTCTTTTTCTGCCAGTGAGCTACGTGAAATAAGCGGGAAAAGGACAAAACTCTCGGCCAAGTTAAGTGACAGGAGTATAGGTGTAAAAAATGAACGGTACAAAATGACACGAAATTAGAAATAGACAAGTACAAGTAGGTCGATAATCAGTTAAGAATAATAAGACTCAATGAACGTAACTTGCATACAAAAATACATACATACATACACATTCCCATACACACATACATATATACATACATGCATACATACATATACACACATACATACATGCATACATACACACACACACATTCATACATACAGTACAGTACATACATTACAAATACATACCTACAGACTGAGACAAAAATGCATTAGCCTACATTGATACATGCATATTTATACATACATCCACATACATACACACAGATACATACATACACACATACATACATATCCACAACTCTTGCAACACTGACATTAGATACGGCACTTATTATTTCACTTATCGAGGTAGCAGCAGTGATAACGATGGCTCTATAATTCCTTCACAAATTTTTTCGTGGCAATTTTCATCCTTTCCACGGCACTGCTTCGTGACTAGCATCATCTTCTGGTGTTTATGATTTTGTTACAGCATTCAAGATGGAGATACTTATTTGAGATCACGTGGACAGTTGAGAAATTGCTCCCTAACACCCAATCCTAGGCGATTTATTTATTTTTTTATTACACCTGACTGTCAGCTTCTGTGTTACTTAAATCCTTCCAATATCACTACACTCTACGTAAATAATGTACAAAGAGATATTACCCAGCCATATCCAAAAGTAAATCGCTACGGAAAAGGTGTTAAGGAGCTTCCTTACCCAACGAAAAAATCGCTGTTGGTGATGAAAGCGCAACAGTCGGCAAAATCTCTCTCTCTCTCTCTCTCTCTCTCTCTCTCTCTCTCTCTCTCTCTCTCTCTCTCTCTCTCTCACTCTCATCGTGTATTTAATCACAAGCTACATCAATTAAAAACAGATATATATATAT
>NC_137008.1:3570458-3582958 GCF_032717465.1 Coenobita brevimanus | reverse complement strand
TTCACCCCTCTCGCTTCCTTTCTTTTCCTTTCACCCCTCCCGCTTCCTTTCACCTCTCCCCCTGCCTTCTTTTCCTTTCACCCCTCCCGCTTCCTTTCACCCCTCCCCCTTCCTTCTTTTCCTTTCACTCCTCCCGCTTCCTTTCTCTTCATCCCTCCCCCTTCCTTTCTTTCCTTTCACCCCTTCTCATTCCTTCCTTTCCCTTCACCCCTCCCCCATTCTTTTCCTTCATCTCTCCCCTTTCCTTTCAATCTATCCACCCTTTCCTTCCTACCCTCCTCGTTTTCCCCTTTCTTTCTCTTTTCTTCATTCACTCTCCTTTCCTTCCTCCCCTCCTACCCCACTTTCTTTCCTATAGCCTACCAGCCTTTCCTCCCTCCCCTCTCTATTCACTTTTCCCCTCCCGTTTCCCCTTCCCTTCCCCATTCACCCTTTCCCCTTCCCCTCCTCCCTATAACTCCGAAACACTTACCCATTCCCATGTAGGTGATATTCAACTATTTCTCCCTATTAATTCTTACTTTGGTCTCTCTCTCTCTCTCTCTCTCTCTCTCAACCTACTTTAATGGGCCTGTAGTTCTAAGAAGTGTTGGCTGCTTCAAGTAATAAATTATACACGACTCTCTCTCTCTCTCTCTCTCTCTCTCTCTCTCTCTCTCTCTCTCTCTCTCTCTCTCAACCTACTTTCCTTAGGCCTGTAGTTCTAAGAAGTGTTGGCTGCTCCAAGTAATCTGGTCATAAATTATACACGTCTCTCTCTCTCTCTCTCTCTCTCTCTCTCTCTCTCTCTCTCTCTCTCTCTCTCTCTCATCCTTCAGTCTAATTTCTTCTTCCTCTTCACTTTTACTCCCGTCTCTCTCTCTCTCTCTCTCTCTCTCTCTCTCTCTCTCTCTCTCTCTCTCTCTCTCTCTCTCTCTTTTCTTAACTTTTTTCAGATTTATGTACATGGGTTGTAGACATGGTGTTAAAAACTTCAGTAATGATACTGAGAGTTATCTTTAGCTAACGATATTATGAAAGTATATCTAATTTATAATTAGTGATTAGTTTAATATTGCAATATTTAGATAATTAAGGATAATAATTGTGTATTTTGAGTTTACTATTATGAGTGCTGTATATATTAGGAATAGCAAACGTATACTTAGATATTACCATCTTTATATACACAGATATATCATATTGCTTGATTCTGGAGCAATATTATTCTTCCTCTCCACTTTTACTCCCGTCTCTCTCTCTCTCTCTGTTTCTCTCATCCTCCCGTTTAATTTCTTCCTCTCCACTTTTACTCCCGTCTCTCTCTCTCTCTCTCTCTCTCTCTCTCTCTCTCTCTCTCTCTCTCTCTCTCTCTCTCTCTCTCTCTCTCCTTGCTTTAGTGACGCTGGGTGAGCATAACCTGGAACTCCACAAGTGACCCAGGGTTAGGTCAGGCGGGCTTAAGGTCAGTATGGGTTAAGTTTGAGAGAATTTTTTAGACGAGAAACTGAAAAGAATTATCTATCTATCTATCTATCTATTTACCTATCTATCTTTCCATCTATATCTATGTATCTATCTAAAAGTATCTACCTATCTGTCTATCTATCCATCTATATTTTTTTGTTTTTTTCCAAATGCACTGTCTCCTATCGTCTCATCTTTAGTGGATAAAATGGATCGGAGTTATAGTGATGATGATGATGATGATGATGATGATGATGGCGATGGTGATGGTGGTGGTGGTGATGGTGGTGGTGGTGGTGGTGGTGGTGATGATGATGATGATGATGATGATGATAAAAGTAATTATAATAATAATAATAATAAAGATAATAAAAAATAAAAATAGTGATATTGATGATGATGATGATGATGATGATGATGATTAAACTTAGATGAAGCCTTTAGCGTCACTCAGTAAACTCAAATGCTTTTTTTTTTTTTTAATCCCCTGTCTTGTGAGAAGCACAGTAATTCTTGTGAAATAATCTCAGGTGGCAAGATGTTGAACTGACTCCTTACAAGATATAGATAGATAGATAGGTAGATGGATGGATAGATATATATATATAGATAGATAGATAGATAGACACATGGATGGATAGATTTATAGATAGATAGATAGATAGATAGACATATGGATGGATGGATAGAGCTAGACAGACAGACAGACAAACAGACAGACAGACAGACAGACAGATAGAATGACTGACATACAGACAGATAGACTGACAGATGGATGGATGGATGGATGGACTGAAAGATATATATATATATATATAGATAGATAGATAGATGGATAAATATAGGTAGATAGATGGATGGATGGATGGATGGATGGATGGATAGACAGACAGACAGACAGACGGATAGATAGATGGAGTCAAAATTCTCTGGACCCAGCAGTAGTTATGTTGCAGAAAAAGGTCAGTTGCACTGCAGAGTTAAAATGAAAGTAATATTGAGGGTGAGTGGGCAATATTTAGGGTAATATCACTGGGGAGGAATATTACCCCCAAAATTCCACGTCCCTCTTTACCATTTTGATATGAAGGATGGGATGGAGGTGTGGGGGATTACATGAAATGGAAGGGGAGGGGCTTATATGGAAGGGGAGGGGCTTGTATGAAAAGGGAGGGGCTTATATGGGCAAGGAGAGGGGCTTGTATGAAAGGGGAGAGGTTTATATGTGAAAGGGAGGGGGTTATATGAAATGGAGGGGGTTATATGAAAGGGAGGGGCTTATATGAAAAGGAGGGGCATATGAAAGGGAGGGGGTTGTATGAAAGGGAAGGGAGGCGGTGGCTCAGTCGGTAGAGAGGTGGCCTGCAGTCCCACCGGACCCAGTTTCGAATCCCGGCTGGGGCAGGGAACAGTTTAAGGATTTGAATTTCATTAAATCAGGCTTTACTGATCTACCAGAAGACCCGCCGACATGTCGTAAAAATACCCCCGCTAATACCAATACACCAGTCCTGTATGACACAGCCCTAGCATGTATTCAATATGGACGGTGGGTGTTAGCGCCAAAGTGGTAACAAGTAGAGGTGTATGGTATGTAGGAGGACTGCTGGGCCTTGATAGCAGGCTGTGAAGCCTATGCCCAGAGTCGGACAAAAAAAAAAAAAAATGAAAAGGAGGGGCTTATATGAAAGGGAGGGGATTATAAAAGTGAGGAACATATATGAAAACGAGGAGCATATATTATGAAAGGGAGGGACTTATGTGAAAGCAGGGACAGGGACAGATCCAGCAGGGAGCAAGGGTGAAGGGAAGGGGAGGTGGGCACCGGCGATCTCTCTCTCTCTCTCTCTCTCTCTCTCTCTCTCTCTCTCTCTCTCTCTCTCTCTCTCTCTCTCTCTCTCCACAAACCCCCTGACATAAATGATAAATAATTGCACCTTATGTGTTCTGAACTGCCAGGCTGTGTGCTGGTGGGATCGTGTTTGTCACATTAATATCTCTCTCTCTCTCTCTCTCTCTCTCTCTCTCTCTCTCTCTCTCTCTCTCTCTCTCTCTCTCTCTCTCTCTCTCATCTATCCATGTTTCTACCCACCAACCTACATTTAGGCTATTAACAGACACCTTCTCTCACCATTCTACTTTGGTCTAATTATTTAAAGACATGAAGGGTGTGGTGGGGTAAGGAGAAGAAGGAAGTGAAAGTCTCTGTGAAGTTAGTATGTGTAAGCCAGTACGTTTTGCTAGTATGTATAAGCTAGTATGTATAGTTAGTATGTACTAGTATGCAGAAGGTATAAAAAGGAGACTTTAAGGAGAAGTTGCCAACCGTGTGAGCTTAGATTAAATGTTTAGGGAAGGAAGTAGAAGTCTGGAAGGGATGGCAAGGTGTGTGCAAGTGAGAAGGGAAGGAAACAGTAGTCTGGAGGGGGTGACAAGGTGTGTGTAGGTGAGAAGAGAGGAAGTAGATGTCTTGAAGGGGTGGCAAGGTGTGTGCAGCGAGAATGGAGGAAGGAAGATGGGTTAAGCTAGAGGTACCGGTACGCAAAGAAATGAATTATATCTTGAGTGAATATGGTTACCTGGAGATTAGAGGACATACATATATCCAAGCGATTTTTAAGTGTTAGTAATATATCACAGCTTACCACAGTGGAAAACAATTTCTCTCTCTCTCTCTCTCTCTCTCTCTCTCTCTCTCTCTCTCTCTCTCTCTCTCTCTCTCTCTCTCTCTCTCTCTCTCTCTCTCTCTCTCTCTCTCTCTCTCTCTCTCTCTCTCTCTCTCTCTCTCTCTCTCTCTCTACGTAACTATCTATCTATCTATTACCAGACTCCTTAAGCCTTCAAAGGATGGCAACAAACTAATCGCCTCCACGTCGCCCTCTCCTCTGCCACCTCCTGCCCCCCTTTGGTCTACCCCTCCTCCTCTCCCCCTTCACTTCATCTTTTGTCTCCCTTTCCCCCTGTACCTCATCCTTGGTCTCCCTCTCCCCCTCTCCCCTTCCATTTCGTCCTTGGTATTCCCCTACCCCTCTTCCCCTTCCTTGGTCTTCCGCTTCAGTTCCACTTCATCCTTGCTCTCCCCCCTCCCCTCCTCCCATTCCTCCTCATTCTTGGTCTCCCCCTCCCGCTCTACCCTTCCATCTAATCCTTGGTCTCCCCTTTCCCCTCTCCCTCTCCAACTCAACCTTGGTCTCCCCCTCTCCCTCCACCTCACTCACACACACATATTCATTGTAACAGGAGACATTATCATATCTCACACATGCCATACCTTATAATGTACACATCGCACAGTCACGCTACACACTGCCACACCCCACACTGCCATACCTCACACTGCCATACCTCACACTGCCATACCTCACACTGCCATACCTCACACACACACACACACACACACACACACACACACACACACACACACACACACACACACACACACACACACACACACACACACACACACACACACACACACACAGCTACACCTCATTCTGCCACATACCATCTCCTACCGTACTGCACAGACGCACTACAATCCCCCGGTATAATAATAATACCAGAACACAAACAGCTACTTGTACACAGCAATACCAGGCCAAATTCCACTCTGTACATCCACACATCCGAAAAAACAATATCCTATAATGGGTATACCACTGTCCCTATTGCTATATCTGCAGCCATACATTATATATATTACCACAGCCACCTCAAGAAAGTAGATGGTCCTTCGTTTTATATTTTAGGTCCAGGAACAATATTTCTGCTTAGTTCCTGGGACATCTATCGTACTGAAGGAGTTAATGAGGCTCTATCCAACCCCCCCCCCCCCGTTCCAAACGTCTATCCTTGCTGAATATAATCGTCTGGAGATTGATGGGATTAAATACAAAGGATGTTACTGTAGAAATCTTATCAAGCAACACACCCACATTAACTCGTATCACTTATTCTCCCACTCCAATCCCCACTCACTTTCACCCTCCCACTCCAATCCCCACTCACTTTCACTCTCCCATTCCAACCCCCACTCACTCTTACACTCCAAACCCCACTCCCACCCTCTCTACACCTCCCTCACCCACTCCTACTCCTCCACCACGCATTCTCCCACTCTCTCAGCACCTCCCTCACCCACTCCCATACCTACAATATCATCACCACTCACTCCGCCAGCGTGATGTTTTTAGCATTATTGATCTGCTCATTATTAGCGAGATTAGCGGAGTAATATTTACGGATTTAGCGGAGTTGGAGGAGGTGTGGGAAATAATAATCATAATAATCTTTCATAATAATCTTTAATAATCATCTTTATTCGTCCTCCTTAAGCCTTGTTATCCCCCGAAGTGCCTAAATTAACGAGATAATTATAATCAGGTTAATCATCGCCACGCCCTCCTCTTAAATTATATTATTAAGCCTGAGTGGAATTATTGGCTGGTTTGTCTTCGCGTCTCTCTCTCTCTCTCTCTCTCTCTCTCTCTCTCTCTCTCCATTATCATTATCCCATCCCTTCTCAACACTCCCATACCTCCCCACACCACAAATCTCTCGACTATCCACCCCATTCCTCTCCCCCATTCCACTTCCAACCCATCCATCATCCTAATCCTCGTCTCAACTCCCCCCCCCTCTCTCTCTCTCTCTCTCTCTCTCTCTCTCTCTCTCTCCACTATCCTCCCTATCCTCTTCCACTCTATTTCCAATCCATCTATCCTCGCCAAACCCAGTCCCAAGCCTGCCCAGTCAATCTCCATTTCCCTCACATCTCATCCCTTCCCACCCTATCCTTCTCCTCCATTCCCATCCCAACCCATCCTTGATCTCCATCGCATCCTTCTCCCATCCCAGCCATCCACGCTCTGCCATCTCCCCATCAAACGCCATCCTCACCACCTCTTTCTCTTCATCTATCTCCAGCATCCACTCCATCCATCCACCCTACCATCCACACACCATCCTTCTCCACCCTATCTATTAACCCCACTATCAACACTCTATGCTCCCCACTCCAGCTATTCATGCCATCCACACCATCCATCCACCTACCATCCTCCCCACCCCATTCAGACACCCCTCCATACACACACACCATCCTTCCCACCCCATCCATTCACCCCACTATCCACACCCCATTCTCCCCACCCCATCCACACATCATCCTTCCCCACCTCAACATCCAAACACCACCCAGTCCATTCACCCATCCACTCCATCCATCCACCCAACCACACACCATCCTTCCCCATCCCATCTACTCCATCCATCCTCCTCACTCAATCCATCCACACCACCATCCACACCCCATCCATTTCCCCACCACCAGCCATCCTCATACGGCATTGGCATTCATTGTTCCCTCTGACACTTAATCATGTCTTCTTGTCAGTCTCTCTTCCTCCTCCTCCTTCCTGTTCCTTCTCCTTCTCCTCTCCTCCCTCTCCTGTCCTTCCCTCTTCCTCCCTCTTCTTTCTGTCCCTTCTTCTCCTCTCCTCCCTCTCCTGTCCTTCCCTCTTCCTCGCTAGTTCCTCGTCCTCCCTCTTCCTCATTGTTCCTTCTGACACTTAATCATGCCCTCTTGTCAGTCTCTCTTCCTCCTACTTCTTCCTGTTTCTTCTCCTTCTCCTCGCCTCCCTCTCCTGTCCTCCTCTCTTCCTCGCTAGTTCTTCTTCTTCCTCCCTCCATCTATTGTCTATCTTTTTTCTCCCTTTCCTTTTTTCCCCCTTGATCTTCCTAGTTTTTCTTCTCCCCCATTTCTTTCCTACCGGTATCTCTAATTCTCCTTCTATCTTCCCTTTCAATCATTCTCTCTTCAATCCTTTTATGCTTGTTCTTCCTCCCTTTCTCTTCTCCTTTGTATTTCTTGTAACGGGGAGAAATAAAACGTGCAAATGGACAGCGAGAAAAACGTGCAAGTTATCTTTTCCATGGACGATTTTCGTGATGGTTACTGTTTCCTCACACCCTTGGTATTACTCTCCCCCGCCCCTCTTCTCCTCCCAAACTTCCTGACCAGCTCTGCATCACGGCTGGGAGTAGATAATAATAAATGACCTCTTTCATTATACTAAAATAAAAATGAGTCATATGAAAATCCCTTAACGCAAAACACCACTCACAATCGTTCCAGTATTTCTCGAACTGGCAGTCAAAGAAGCTAGGAACAGTCCCGTCCTCGTGAAGATGAAAGAAGCCATTAATATTAAAAATTAGCAAGTGCTGGTACAGGCCTGTAGTCTAAGGAAATTATCCCCTAGCAAAATTTATCGAAAACACCACATCATTGGTTTACCTTGGTCGTTAGGCAAGGAAATGGCTTTCAAAACCACCAGAATATTCAGACTGAGTATAGTTTCTTACCTGGCTTACCTCAAAGTCAAAGTTTGCCTTAAAAACAGATTTACCTCAGAGTCACACCTTAACTCACAGCACCTTTTAACAGGAGTCACCTCACTGTTCAGAGAATTCAGACTCTTTGTTCAGGCACGTTCAGGAATCATCCCCTTGTTCACTCATACCTCAGAGCCACAATTATCTTCGGAAATGCCCATTAGAAACTACCAAGCGGGCCTCACACTCTTGTCTAAACTCACCCACGCCACCTAAACACCAGTCCTCCAAAACAACATCATTAAGTCCCAGCTCTCCTACAGCTCATCACTGCCTCCTGTCAGTGGTTGGGAGCAAAATAAGTACACTAACACAGTACTGAGGTTTACAGGCATGCAAGTGTCCTGGATCTTGGTATCCCCCAGAAGTACGCGATACCCCCAGCCAAACCCCCGAATTGAATGCGACATCCCAGCCGAACGGAGGCCCCAAAAGCGTCACAAAAGCGTCACGTGCACTAACTATCGCCTTCATTACCTGTACCCGCCCCGGAGGGGCTCGGGGCGGTTATTGTTTTCTCTCAGTTTGTCTGTCTGTCTGTTTGTTAATGTATCCCCTTGCAAGTTACATTAACAACTTTACGCTAAGACTACTGGTGTGATTTTGACTAAAATTACAGGGATGATGGGCTATGACCTTCTGATCACCAGAATAGTTTTGGGCCAAACTGGGCCAAGGCCCAGGCTGTAGGCCCAAAAAAAAAAAAATAATAAAAAAAAATAAAAAGCAAAAAATCGTTTTTATGCCATAATTTCTTTTAAATTCGTCAGATCCACATGAAACCAAAACCTAAATGTGCGTCTTTCAAATCTGCATCCTATAGCATGCCACATTACATCAGGGGAGCCATTCCAGTTAGCGGTAGAGGGTCAGTGTCAGGTGGACCGGGCCTAAAATTTCAGATGGGCATAAAATCAATTTCACTTGTTTTAGGTTACCCCAGATTTGAAAAGTGACATCTTTGACTAGATATCCTGTTCTGTTTATACGTCAGCACTAAATTGACAGCCAGGAACTGGATTGCTGTGCCTTGGCAGCGCTTCTTGTATTGATTTGTTCCTCATAGTACACAAAACATATCCGTTTCCTTCCCTGCCTCTAAAAAATTTTTAATATTAGCTCAGCGGTACAGAGAAGGAGGGTTGGTTACATCTCAGGGGAATAGCACTCTGGGTACAAAACTAATCTCAACCAACCTCCTGTCCACTGAAATCGCGCTCCTTGATCACCTGCCACTCAGAGATATAAAAATGCCACCCATACCTATGTTGCTCATCAGTTAATCAAAATAGCAGCCCCTTTTATGCACTTCTAGTCTTCTCTTTCCTACTTTCTTTTATCTCTATGCCTCCTATTCCTTCCCTTCTCGCCTCCTCTTCCCCAGTTTTTATTGTTTTTACCTCGCATTTCCTTTCTTCTTTCCCTCATCTTGCTTTCTTCTTCCCTCTACCAGTTTTCTTCATCATGTTTTCTTCTTCTTTCTCCCAGTTCTCAGCATTATTTCATTTTCTCTTTTTAACTCTTTCATTTCCTTCCTTTATCTTCTCTCCTTATTTCTTCTCTTTCCTAGATCGTCTTTTTCCTTTTTTGTACTTCATAGCTTTCGTTTTCCCTTCCATTATTTTCTCGTTGTCCTTTCTTCCTCTTCTTCTTCTACTTCTTTTATTAATGTCTTCCTGATTTTTTCTTCTTCTTGCTCCTTTTTTTCCTTCCTCTTCTTCCTCACACTTTCCTCTGCCTCATTCATCTCCAACTACTCCCCTCCTCCTCTTCATTAATCCTTGTCACTCTTCAGTTGCCCTCCCTCTTCCTCTCCCTCTTCTTTTTCCCTTTCTCTTTTTTTTCACTCCTCCAATTACTCTTTCTTTTTCTCATTTCTCCTCGTTTACCCTCTTCATCTTAGTCTTCGTCTTCTTTCCCTCTTATTCGTCTTTCCTCCTTTTTCTTTAACCTTTTTCCTTCTTTCTCCTGTTCCTATTTCGCCTTTTCCTGATTGCTTCATTTTCTTCTGTCTCAAACGCTTTCCTTTTCCTCATTTTCTTCGCTTCCTTTTCTCTCTTTCATTTTTCTCTTATTTTCCTCTCTCTCTCTCTCTCTCTCTCTCTCTCTCTCTCTCTCTCTCTCTCTTTCTCTGTTTTTACTCTTCTCAGTTTCTCTCCTCCTCAGTATTTTATATCACAGTTATACCACTCACACTTCATTAATTTCTTACCTCCTCCTCCTCCTCCTCCTCCTCCTCCTCGTTTTCACTTCCTTGTACTAATTTCCATATCCTCTTCCTCCTCTCATTTTCAGTCATTCATTTTTATTCTACTTGTAACTTTCCTTCACTAATTTCAGTCCATTCTTTTCTCAATTGCTGTCATTTATTTCCTCCTCGTCCTCTCTCTCTCTCTCTCTCTCTCTCTCTCTCTCTCTCTCTCTCTCCCCCGAATATCTTTCTTCTCACTCTCTTTCTCACCTCCTTCCAATTTTTTTCATTTTCCTCCTCCTCTTCCTCCTCCTCCTCTTTCTTTCACTAATTTCTTTCTTCTCGCTCTCTTTCTCACTTCCTTTCACACATGTCCTTTCACTCCCCACAAAGCCAGCTACAAAGATGGCTACGGTCAACACACGTCCTGCCTTTTGTAACCTTTTATTTTAGCAGTCGGCACACACATGCACTCTAAGGACGCACGCACGCACGCACGCGCACACACACACACACACACACACACACACACACACACACACACACACACACACACACACACACACACACACACACACACACACACACACACACACACACACACACACACATCAACTAAACATGCAAGTGTCATTTTCTTTTCTCCACCTTTTCATCCCTAATCAAGCAAAGTTATATTCCTAATTAAAATCTTTATTGAGGTTCAAAGGAGTGTGTGTGGCTACCTAACACCTTTTCCTAAGTAATTTATTTTGCCTATTACACCTTACTGTCCTCTGCGTTAAATAAATCCTTCTAGTATCGCCATACTATGGATAAATAATACACAAAAGGATACTAACCAGGCATAACCAAAATAGATCGCTCAGGAAGAGGTGTTAGGGAACTTCCTTAAGACGAGAATACGATCCAAGAAGTTACCTGAGTCTCCTAGTTTCTTGTCAACACCTGAAGGGTAAAAAAAAAGAAAAAAGGAAAGGATTGGATTTTATCTCTCTCTCTCTCTCTCTCTCTCTCTCTCTCTCTCTCTCTCTCTCTCTCTCTCTCTCTCTCTCTCTCTCTCACACACACAAAAGTTTCTTTGAACATTATATCACAGCACTTTTCAGAACTCTCTCTCTCTCTCTCTCTCTCTCTCTCTCTAATACATTTTTTGAACATTACATCACAGGACTTTTCACAACTCTCTCTCTCTCTCTCTCTCTCTCTCTCTCCCTGTCAAAGGTAGTGTGGGAGTGTCAGCAAGCACGGTCCTTTCCAATTAGAGTATAATCTCGTTAATGCGATAATTATCAGACAGTGGGCTGGGTGTGGCTCTTTCCCTTACTGCTTTCACCCTCACCCTCACTCTCACCCTGACTCAGTGCAGCTCCTCTCACCCTCACCCTCACTCTCAACCTTCCCCTCTTCCTACAGTCATTCTGAGTATATCTGCCTGGGTATATCTTCACCCTTACTCTCTCTCTCTCTCTCTCTCTCTCTCTCTCTCTCTCTCTCTCTCTCTCTCTCTCTCTCTCATGCACACCCTCACCCTCACCCACCCTACCATCATGTGTGTCACCCTATCTACCTACTATGTTTTTCATCCATATTAATGTTCTTCTTATGCTTCTTGATATTATTCTCACTCTTACCCTCAACACCCTTACCTTCACCCTTACCTTTACACTTCACCCTCACCCTTACACTTCACCTTCACCCTTACACTTCACCCTCACTCTTTCACTTCACCCTCACTCTTTTACTTCACCCTCATCCTTACACTTCACCCTCACCCTTAAATTTCACCCTCACCCTTAAATTTCACACTCACCCACACACTTCGCCCTCACCCTTACACTTCACCCTCACCCTTACACTTCACCCTCACCCTTACACTTCTCCCCCACCTTTACACTTCACCCTAACTCTAACACTTCACCCTCACTCCTACACTTCACCCCTACTTTTACACTTCACCCTCACGAGTCTCTGTTTATCCATAGCACCGGGAATGGGGGACAGATAGATATACAGATTAGAGAGAGAGAGAGAGACAAGCTCGTTTGCATAACTGTGAGTAGCATGACATATATAACAAGCAGCAATGATCACGTAATAAACAACAATACGACGCACTAAATCTCACACAACCAATTAACTTTGATCACCTGCAAGGCCATGAGACAAGGCGTCAGGTTAATATATAATAACTTGTATATATGGATGTTTCCCTCAATATTTATCAGGCTTAATAATTTCACACATCAAACTCATGTGGATCGACAATTTCTCACAACTTCCCCCATCTGATAACTGTACAGTACTTAGAGTCGCTTCCGTGTTAGCGCGCATGGGTATATGAGACAGACAAAGAGACGGGGCTTGAGACAGACAGACAGAGACAGGGCTTGAGAGAGACAAACAGAGAGACGGGGCTTGAGACAGACAAACAGAGAGACGGAGCTTGAGACAGACAGACAGGGGG
>NC_137008.1:3552958-3562958 GCF_032717465.1 Coenobita brevimanus | reverse complement strand
CTTGTCCTTAGCGATTTATTTTTGGATATGCTGGTTAATGTCCTTTTGTACGTTATTTATGCAGAGTATAGCAATATTGGAAGGATTTATAAAACACGGAATAGGACAGTAAGGTGCAATAAGCAAAATGAATCGCTTAGGAAAAGGTTTTAGGGAGCTTCCAATATGATGACGATTTCTCATTTAATCTCCTTAATGACATTATTTCATGAAGCTTTGTGTGTGTGTGTGTGTGTGTGTGTGTGTGTGTGTGTGTGTGTGTGTGTGTATGTATGTATGTATGTATGTATGTACAGTGTGTGTGTGTGTGTGTGTGTGTGTGTGTGTGTGTGTGTGTGTGTGTGTGTGTGTGTGTGTGTGTGTGTGTGTGTGTGTGTGCGCGTGTGTGTGCGTGTGCGTGTGCGTGTGCGTGTGCGTGCAAAACCGTCTCAGGAGGCAATACAGAATACTCACGGAATATATATCATCCTTCTGTATTTCCCTCAGTTCAGTCATACCGTTTGGTGTTTGTCCGTACGTGGTATCTAGCCCATTAAGAGCCAGGAATTTAAGGCCTCTCTCTCTCTCTCTCTCTCTCTCTCTCTCTCTCTCTCTCTCTCTCTCTCTCTCTCTCTCTCGTTCTTAAACTCTTTGAGGGTCATTGAATATGCAGTTATTTTAATCCGAAGCTTGATTTTTAAGAGAGAGAGAGAGAGAGAGAGAGAGAGAGAGACTGTCCGAGCGTGAGAAAGAAAGATCTAATAATTGCACCCGATCACCACCCTCCTCTCTCTCTCTCTCTCTCTCTCTAATTAGTGCTATTTTTTTCTCTCTTTCACTAATCAGCTCTCCCGCTCACTCGCTCATATCTCGTTTCTCTTTCGTCACCCACCTTTTCTTCTCCTTCCTTTCATCACTGTCGTCGCTAATTACACCTCTCTCTCTCTCTCTCTCTCTCTCTCTCTCTCTCTCTCTCTCTCTCTCTCTCCCCCTTCTCTTTTTCCTCTTCCTCCTCCTCTCTTTCTTCATTTCCACCCCATTCCTTCTCTCTCTCTCTCTCTCTCTCTCTCTCTCTCTCTCTCTCTCTCTCTCTCTCTCTCTCTCTCCAGCCAGACGCCTCAATCCCGTAAGGGGTGGCCACAAACAAATTGCCTCCATGCCGCCCTGTCCCCTGCCATTTAGCTGCCCTCCCCCAGCTCACACACCCCTCTCTCATATCCCTCTCCACTCTATCTCCCCATCTCATCCTCGGCCTCCCTCTCCCTTTCCCCTCCTCCATCTCATTCACATATACTCTCCTCGTTGGTCTCTCGCTCTTTGTTTTCTTTGCGCGTGACTGAATGTGTGAGATAGTAAGACAGTGAGTGAGAGTCGGCTTATATCAGTGAGGCAGAGTGAAGGGAGAAAAGAGTGAGAGCAGAAGAGAGTATTAGAATCAAAGTGAGAGTGAGAGGGTAAAAGAGCGAGTAACGGAACGGATTGTTAAATAAACGTACGTACGTGTGTGTGTGTGTGTGTGTGTGTGTGTGTGTGTGTGTGTGTGTGTGTGTGTGTGTGTAAGAGAGAGAGAGAGAGAGAGAGAGAGAGAGAGAGTTCGTAAAAGGTGAGGGTGACACAAGAGTGATTGAGAGGGAGGGGTGAGGGAGGTAAAAAGTGAGACAGAGAGAGAGAGAGAGAGAGAGAGAGAGAGCACCATTATACTCTATCATACTTTTCTTCATCTACAAACTCTGATCTTAAACCTACATCCAAAATCTCCACCATCTTACCACACCTGTCTCACCTGGCCATTCTCTCCCCATTTATTAAATTTCATCTGAGCTTTAATTCATGACCCCCATCTTGTGAGAAAAATTAAGATAGTGTTACAATTAGAGCTGACTTTAAAATGGTTTAGGGGGTGTGGTGATGATGATGATGATGATGATGATGATGGCCTGTGTGGTGGTGGTGGTGGTGGTGGTGGTGGCGACAGCTGTGGTGGTGGTGGTAGCAGCTGAAATAGTGATTGGTGACAGCTTTGGTAATGAGAACACGGGTGGCGGGCGTGATGGTGGTGGTGGTTGTAACTGTTGTGGTGGTTAGGACTGTGGTGGTGGTTGTGGTGGTGAGGATTGTGGTGGTGGTTGTGGTGGCGAGGATTGTGGTGGCGAGGATTGTGGTGGTGAGGATTGTGGTGGTGGTTGTGGTGGTGAGAATTGTGGTGGTGATTGTGGTGGTGAGGATTGTGGTGATGACAACTTTGGCGAGGGGAAGGGTCGCTAACAGTGCTGTCGAGAGAGAGAGAGAGAGAGAGAGAGAGAGAGAGAGAGAGAGAGAGAGAGACAGACAGACAGACAGACAGACAGAGACAGACAGACAGACAGACAGACAGATGTGAGCTGGGAGAGGTGCAGAAATACGCCTGGAAAAAAAAAAAAAAAAAAAAAAGACCTAAGAAGAGGGGAGACGAAAGAGAATGGCGAAGAAAACGCGAGGGAAGAGGAAAAAAGAGGAGGAGGATAAGTTACAAAAAGGAAGAGGAGACATCGGAGAGGAAAAGAAGTGTGGAGAAAGCGCGACGTGAGAGGAAAGAGGAACACTGAGAGGTAATCAGGGGGACAGAAAGGAAGAGGAATAAAAGAGGACGTGGACGAGCTGCAATAAGGGAAGGGAAACACGATATTGCTAGAAAAAAAAGCCAAAAAGAACTAAAATGAGCACTAAGTCAGTGATATTTCGGAGGAGAGACGAAAAACTTTATTGCTAGAAAAACGCCCAAAGCGCTAAATTAAGCACCAAAACAGTGATACAGTACTTAGAGACGCGAAAAACTTTATCGCTGGCAAAGCCAAAAAGCGCTAAAATGAGCACCAAAACAATGTCATTTCGGCGACTATTGAAGCTACAGCGGACCTCTTCACAGCCTTGGAAAGCAATAGGTGTAAATGAAGTGGCTTTTCTCAAAAATTCGCCAATATACTACGAGAAACATTAAAAAATATCTATACTGGGAGCAAAAACGAGGTGTGTCATGCTCTGATGTTAAATAAGCTGCACAGTTTCAAGGTGAGAATTAATAACAACTCCCTTCGTATTTCTTCCATCTTTCCTGTCTCTTTTTATTACTCTTTTCTTTTCTGGTGGCTTTACATTGAGTGACAAGCCTAATGGTTTCCCGCAAGCCAGGAAACCATTTACAACGCTGGGTGGTAACCATATAACAAACCCATACGTGTTCCCTATGTGTCAACAAGTGGGTTGGCGGAGGGTTAGTGCCCCTCCCGTAAAACAACAAAGACAAACGGCCACCCCATACGGGGTTATGGGGTCTGCATGTAGATAGATAGATAGATAGACAGATAGATAGAAGTTTGGTGGCATATTTCTTCCAGCTAAAAGGAAATTAACAAATCATCTCGCTCGAGTAAGATCCACGCTTTCGGTTCTGTTCGCCTTTAACTGAAAAATTCAACTCTGGAGAGATGTTTGGTACTGGAAGATATACAACATTTCTTTTTAATAATACAACTTTTTTTAATGCAAGAAAGAAGGAACCAAAGGCCACCAGAAGCCCACAAGATCGCTCCCTCCAAGAAAAAATAAAAACAAAATAGCAGAGAGCCAAATTCAGGACAGAACCAAAGGCCTGAATTATTCTCAACTTAGATTTCCTTAACACGGTTTTCCCCCAAAATACACCTCCCTCTCTCATATACTTCTCCACTCACTCCCTTCACCTCATTCTCGGCCTCCCCCTCCCTCACCCCCTCCTCTACCTCACTCACCCACACTTTGCTAATTAGTCTCTCACCCACCATCCACCCAACTTACACCCCCGTCTTTTATATACCTCTCCACTCCATCCTTTCATCTCATCCTCGGTCTCCCCCTCCCTCACCCCCTCTTCCACCTCACTCACATACACTCTCCTTGTTAGTCTCTCATTAATTACCACCATGGCAAATTGCACAAAATAGCTACGAGAAGACCATCTTGCATTCCCTCTGAAATATTGGTTGTTATTAATTTCTTATTTTTTCTGTCTGTCTGTCTGTCTCTGTCTCTGTCTCTCTCTCTCTCTCTCTCTCTCTCTCTCTCTCTCTCTCTCTCTCTCTCTCTCCCATCGTATGAGCCATGTTCTCGTACACATGAATAAGCAACTCCTTTACTTTAGCGACTTGCTTTATTACACCTTAATATTCTGTATGATGGTTTGTATCTGTATATTATCGACAAAGGAGGAAAATACAACACAACAGGGTACGTAACTCCATTTCCTAAGCTCCTTATTTTGCGTAATTCACCTCTTATATCAGGATTTTTTTTTTTTCATTTTCCTAACTTCTTTTGACTGATTATTATAACTTCCTATTCCTAACTTTTTTCTACTAATGTTAGAGAGGTTAGGGTAGGTCTCGTCAACCCCTTCACGACAAGGACCCAACACTAACACTACAATAATAGAAGTAAAAAATAAGCTGAAAAAAAAAAGAACGTGCCCTTGAGGCGGGTTTAAGTAATATATATATATATATATATATATATATATATATATATATATATGAAATGAATCGCTGACGAGGTGTTAGGAACGTTAAGTCCACGAATGATAATATCTATTGTCTATTATCTTCCTTTCCTTTCCCTTCCCTTCCCCTCCCTCCCTTCCCTTCCCTCCCTTACACGCCATCTGTTTGCCTTTCCCACTGCCTCTCTCTCTCTCTCTCTCTCTCTCTCTCTCTCTCTCTCTCTCTCTCTCTCTCTCTCTCTCTCATCTCCCTCCCTCCCATTCACACCTTCCCCTGTGCTGCTCCCTCTCCCTTCCCTCCGTCCCTCCCTCCTTCCCCCCTCTCCCTCTCCCTTTGTTTGAGTAAGTTGCACACTGACAAATCATAGGGGTGTATTTCTTCCTTTATATCCAGGCAGCTATGAAAAGGGAGGATTGTGTGGTGGGTAGGGTAGGGAGCTGTGAAAAGGGGGAGAGAGAGAGAGAGAGAGAGAGGGAGAGACGCTAATTGGGAGGGGGAAAGAGAGAGGAGGTGCTGGTCTATGAAGGAGGGGGGGAGGGGGGAGGGAAAAATATGGAGGGAACGAAGAAGAGGGAGGGAGAAATGGAGAGAAAAGAGAGAGAAGATACGGGAGGAGAGAGGGGGGGGGAGAGAGAAGAGAAAATGAAGAAGAGAGGAACTAACAAGAAGAAGAAATGGAAGAGAGAATAAGGGGTGGTCACACACTAATCGTCTCCATGTCGCCCTGTCCCCTGCCATTTCGCTGCCCACCCCACAACTCATATACCTCCCCCCTCTCTCATAAATCTCTACTCCGTCCCTCCATCTCATCCTCGGTCTCCCCCTCCCTCTCCCCCCTCAACCCCACTCACATCCAAATTTACGGGCCCTCACTCACACCTCTCCACTCCATCCCTCCATCTCATCTTCGATCTTCCCCTCCCTCTCCCCTCCTTCCACCTCACATACACTCTCCTAGTTAGTCTCTCACTCTCCATCCCCCAACTTCCACACCCTCCCTTCATAACCAGTAACCACTATTTATTAAACAATTTTCTAAACATATCCATTCTCTTCACTCTTTTCTTAACCCTGTCCTCTCTTCCATTTTCACACTTCTCTCTCTTCTCTTCTTACTCTTTTCTCTTTTTTTCCTATATTTTTTAAACTCCTTCACGTTCTTCCTTCCTCTCTTCTCTCATTCATCTTTCCTTCCTTTCTCTCCTTCGTCGTTTTCTTCCTTTCTTACACTTTCTCACTTTCCTCTTACTTTCTTCTCATCTCTCCTTCTTCTGTCCTATCTCCCTCTTTCCTCCTTTCCCCCTCCTCCCTCACCTCCTCTTCTCCTCCCTCACCCTTTTCTCCTCTCCCTCTCCCTCTTTCTTAGCCATATTTCTTTCATTTCCTCCCTCCCTCCTCCAGGATTGTATTCTCTCTCTCTCTCTCTCTCTCTCTCTCTCTCTCTCTCTCTCTCTCTCTCAGGAAATAACTAAAGGAAGAACGAAAATAGGAAAGAAATTAGAGAGCAAACAGGAAAAGACAGACAGACACGAAGGAGGAAGAAAAAAAGAAAAAAGAAAATGAAAAACAAAAATACCAATCCATGAAAAAGACACCAAAACATCTATTAATCTCTGAAGAAAATTTTTGGAGCGTTGTGGTGTGCATGTGGATGTGATGGAAAGTGTTATGAGGAATACACTGAGGTGGTTTGGTCATGTGGAGTGGATGGAGGGTGAAAGACTGACGAAGAGAGTGTATGTGAGTGAGGTGGAGGGGGGAAGGGGGAGGGGGAGGCCGAGGATGAGATGGAGGGATGGGGTGGAAAGGTATATGAGAGAGGGGGGGGGGGGAGTTGGGAGCAGGGCAGTGAAATGGCGGGGGACAGGACGACGTGGAAGCGATTTGTTTGTGGCCACCCCAAACGGGATTGAGGCGTCTGGCAATAGATAGATAGATAGATAGTAAAGCTAATTAGGAAAGAAAAATCCATCGTACAGGTGTGAGAAAAGGAAAGAATGGAAAAATGAAAACTCAGCCTCTTTGGGATAATGGCAGGAAGGGAAAAAAATTATGTCGAGGAAAAAAGGAAACGCGGAAGCTTAATTAGTGACCCGGAAGTGGAAAAGGTTAAGTTCCGGTTTATTTAAGATTTGTAATTCTTAAAATATTATATATCTTGCAGACTGGAAAATAAAAACGAAGGAGGAGGAAGTAAATAAAAGAGAGACTACAGAAAGGAAAAACAGATAGATAGATAGATAGATAGATAGAGAGAGAGAGAGAGAGAGAGAGAGAAACACAGCTCTGCCCATTACGGTGTGAAATACTCCAGAGAAGGAGCAGGGGAGAGAGAGAGAGAGAGAGAGAGAGAGAAACACAGCTCTGCCCATTACGGTGTGAAATACGCCAGAGAAGGAGCAGGGGAGAGAGAGAGAGAGAGAGAGTAAAAAAAAAAAGACACATTAACGATGGCTTACGACGCTCCCTAATTCATCTTTCTTAGCGATTTTTTTTTTCATAAAGGCAATTTCTTTT
The DNA here is from genome assembly GCF_032717465.1 of Coenobita brevimanus. NCBI lineage: Eukaryota > Metazoa > Arthropoda > Malacostraca > Decapoda > Coenobitidae > Coenobita > Coenobita brevimanus. The sequence continues at coordinate 3,555,951 of NC_137008.1, read as the reverse complement.
TTGGGCTTATATATATCTTCTTAGTGACGGTGTGAAGTTCAGGTGGCCAGGTGGGTAGTGTACCAGTCCCCGGATCGAACCCAAACACTGCCAGACATGTAAATCGAGTACTTGTAGAGTGGCTTTGCATGTACCTTTTACTTTCTCTATTCCACAGATAACATTATGCAAATTTTAACCCACACAGACCTAGAACGAGACAAAACCTTCACTTGCACGGGTATCCTCCCCCTTTCAGACACTCCTCTCTCATTCGTACTTGTCTAGCATGGGAGAAGGTTGATTTTGGTGAGCACTCTCCCTCCAAAAATATGTATCGGGCTTGTGAATAAAAACATGACGGTGGACCCAATACAAGCATGGTTACGGTAACGATGAAGTTTGTATAAATACCATCAATCATCATCATCATTATTATTATCATCATCATCATCAATTATCATCATCATCAGTCATCAGTATCATCATAATTGTCTTCATCATTCATCATCATTATCATCATCATAATTATCTTCATCATTCATCATCATCATCACCATCGTTATTATCATCTGCAATCATCATCATCATCATCATCACCAACCATCATCATCATCATCATCATCATCATCATCACCAGCATCCTTTTTATCTTCCCACCCAAAGGAACGGAGAAGAAAAGTCCAGAAAGCATGAAAAGGAAAATACTTAGAAAAGGAGAGCTAACCAACAGCATGCCAAACGAAATGAACCACACACTCATTCCCTCATCATCCCAGCACCCGGAATCCTGACTCGCCTCACACGCATGGCCTTCCACACACACACATAATACTCCTCAATCCTCCTGAAATTCCTTATCAGATAGCGTCAAGGGGGTGGGAAATCTTTGCTATGCGTTCAACTGACCAAAATTCATCCAACCAGCTCGATCTCTTGTCAGTTCCCTCGCCTCATAAATTTTTTACGTTTCACCTACTCAGTCATTTATCCACCTTCCCAGCCCACCTTTCTTCCGCCCACCTTCAAACTCATATACCTTTTTCTCCACACTGCTTTCATCCATTCTCTCCACAAAACCCTACCGTCTATGCATACTTTCTTCAGTTCTCTTGTCCATATACTTCCCTACTCCACATCTTCCACGCATCGCATTTTCTCGCATCTTACCTGCTCTCCATACTCCATCCACATTCCTACTCTCCACACTTCATCCACACGCTTCAATAACCCCATCTCCACAGGTCTCACACGCGATTTTTCATGTCACACCTTCCATATATCACACCACTGCACATCATTCCTCCTCTCCACACTCCATCCAGATTCCCTACTCTCCACACTCCATCCACACGCCCCAATAACCCCATTTCCGCTGCTCTCACTCGCGATTTTTTTTTTTTTTTTTCAGCATGCCTCACAAAAGCCTCACACCCACTTCTTCACACGGACGCTAAAATTCCTTCACATTCCAATAACATCTTCCTAAGTGCAAAAATATACTTAAGAGAAGGGGGGAAGGGTGCTTGGGAGCCTTCTAAAACCACGAGTATGACCTTGAGCATCGAAGGGTGAGGAGGAGGAGAAGGAAGGAGGAGGTGACGGAGGAAATAGGGAGAAGAACGAGAAGGTGAAGGAAAAGCATGGTGGGAATATGTGTGTGTGTGTGTGTGTGTGTGTGTGTGTGTGTGTGTGTGTGTGTGTGTGTGTGTGTGTGTGTGTGTGTGTGTCAAGCTCTGGGCAGAATCTAAGTCCGTTTACGTGAGATCCAACAGTCCTACGAGCTACACACCTTCACCTGTCACCACTTCAGCGCTAAGACCCACCACCCATACACACTAGGACTGTCTCAATCAAAACTGTTGGCATATCGGTGAGTCTCCTGGAAGCTCATAGTCTACTTCAGCGAAACTCAAATAATCAAAATATTCCTTGCACAAAAATGAGATCGAACCCGCGGACTTAAGGATAGCAGAGCATTTCTTCAGCCACCTGACCACCGCTTCTCCAGGTGACTTTGGACTTGTTATCCTTGTCATATACTTGCCGCTTATAAATGGCCTAAACAGGGCGTACATATCTTTTGGTGTGTGCACTACTTTGTACTCCTTTGTACTCTTTCGTAATACTAGGTGGGATGGGGGGAGAGAGAGAAGGGTGGGGGAGAGATGGAGGGAGTGGAAGGAGGAGGGAGGGAAGGTGCATTGAGGAGGGAAGAATGGGAGAGGAATAAATGGAGGGGATGAAGATGAAATGGAGAGAGAGAGAGAGAGAGAGAGAGAGAGAGAGAGAGGCGAAGGGAGGGAGAGGAGGAGAGGCGAAGGGGAGGGGTTTGGGGGGGAGGGGTTGAAGGTGGGGTTCGGGGGGGTTATTTGTGGTGGGGGTCAGGAATTATGGGGTCAAAGAGGAGTGTGGGGTGGGGTGGGGTGGGATGGGGTTGGGGGAAGGGGGGGGGAGGATGTGAGGAGGGGAGGATTTGAGAGATGTGGCTGGGGAGAGAAGGGGTACGGGGAGAGAGAGAGAGAGAGAGAGAGAGAGAGAAAGAACAGAAAGAGAGAGGGAGGGAAAGGGGGGAAGAGAGGAAGAGAGAAAGAATAGGAAGAGAGAGAGAGTGAAGGAGGAGGGAGGAGAAAGAGGGAGAGAAAGAGGAGGAAGAGAGAAGGGTAAATTGTTAACGAAGTGTCTATATTAAATATTATTATTATTGTTAACGAATTGTCTATCCTTCTTCTTTTTCTTCTTCTTCTTCTTCTTATTATTATTATTATTATTATCATTATTATTGTTATTATTAGTTTTCAGGGAAGCGGACCTTTACTAGCTCTCTCTCTCTCTCTCTCTCTCTCTCTCTCTCTCTCTCTCTCTCTCTCTCTCACTTCCTTCTTCCTAATTTTCCCCATTTGTATGCACGTCTCTCTCACTGTCTCTCTCTCTCTCTCTCTCTCTCTCTCTCTCTCTCTCTCTCTCTCTCTCTCACTTCCTTCTTCTAATTTTCCCCTCTCTCTCTCTCTCTC
>NC_137008.1:3465458-3547958 GCF_032717465.1 Coenobita brevimanus | reverse complement strand
GAGTGAGAAACAGCTTGCCCAGAACGTGATACAGTGAAAGAACGGTTTATGCTAAGTCTTATCCCCTTCGTGACTGGAAAATTGGCTTCAGAATACGTATGACTCCAACCTCAGTGGAAGGCTTCGTTATATCCTCACCTATCAACTACACGAAGATAACTAACCCCTTCACTAAGGTTACATCTTTTTCTGTATATTATTCTTGCCACCAACGGACAATTATACTCTAACAGGGATGTTTTAAAGTAGAGTTAATGAGGACTCTAACCCGTTCTGTCGAAAATTTACTCCACTTCCTTCTCTGTAGTCCCGTTTTGATTTGTCTTCATAGCGTTGTCTTCATTCTTTCCCCATTTCATTCACTGTTCCAATAATTTTCCTTTTCTTCACTGCCTCATTTTAGTGTGTCCGCATGCTAAAGTGTTCCCAGGAGCTGATGGGGAGCCTACGCATGGTGGCCTGTCCAGTGTGGGTGGAGTAGCTGCGGCGTCCACCCAGGAGCCAAGCCTTCTCACATTTCCTTGCACCTCGCCGTGAGAAAGACCCTGGTGAAGCGCTACCTACCACAAAAGGGTACCGGCTCTCTACACGATGTATGTTGTACAGCTGTACTGTATCTATAGGGCGGCCCTACAGAAGCACTTGTTTTACCTGTGGTCGACGGGTGTGCTTAACCAGACAGACCGGATTAAGCAACTACAAATTTTCTTTTCCCAATTATATTTGTTCCCATTTTCTTCAGTCTCCATTTTTTCCCTTTACTCTACGATTTTGTTTTCCCTGTCAGCCTATTTTTTCCCCTTTTTGTCTTTCTTATTTTTTTTCTTTTTTGTGGATGTTGATGATTTCTGCATACAACCCCTCTTGCTCAAAAAACTGATCTTAGACAAACAAAATTGTCTTAAGAAAGCAAGAACATTATTTAAACAAGGTCCTAGGGCTGAAGTGGTTTATTCCCCTTTAGCATTAAGACTCTACCAGACCCTAACACACCATGTAACACACCCTGACACACCATTTAACACCCTAACACACCATATAAAACACCCTAACACACCATGTAACACCTTAACACACCATATAACACACCCTAACACACTCACACCATATAACACACCCTAACACACACACACCATATAACACACCCTAACACACACACACCATATAACACACTAATATATTCTAACACATCTCTAATACCCCACATATACACACCCTAACACCCCACACACCACACCCTAACACACCATATAGCACACTCTAACACATTTCTAACACACCCTATCACATCCCCAGGTGTCGTGGATCAGGCAGCGTGACCTACACATCATGACGGTGGGTCGGTACACCTACACCACCGACCAACGATTTGAGGTGATACACTCCGCAGACTCGCAGGACTGGATACTCAAAATTAGCTACGCCCAGATGAAGGACTCAGGTGTATACGAGTGTCAAGTGTCTACAAAACCCGTCAGGACATATCAGGTTTACCTCAACGTGTTTGGTGAGTCTACAGACGATCCTTGTCATATTCTTCACCATACTTGATCTCTCTCAATGTTTGGTGAGTATACGTGCTATCCTTTTCACTTTCTTTACCATGCTTGATCTATCTCAATGTCTGGTGAGTATACGTGCTATCCTTGTCATATTCTTCACCATACTTGATCTAAACGTTTGGCGAGTCTGCGTGCTATCCTTTTCACATTCTTCACCATACAAGGTCTACTTCAACGTTTGTCAAGTCCATGTCCTCGTTTTTGCAGTATTATACAGCATATTAGGTCTACTTCCTTATGAATCGTGAGTGTATGTTCTCCTTGTAACATTCTTCGTCACACTAGATCTACCTTAATTATTTGGTCTTGTAGCTTTACAACTGTAGACAGACAGACAGACAGACAGACAAAGACAGACAGACAGAATGAGCTTCGTAATCCAGTGACCTTTACCGTCTTCCGAGTCCAAATGACTTTTCAGATGATTATGTAAGAGTTTCATAACCTTTCGACTGAAGAATGCGCAAATATAATTGTTCGCAAGTTTATCCACATCGCCTTTCCGCTGTTTCACTTAGTTTCCCATAGTTTTCCCCTCCTAGTTTCGTGAATAGTAATGTATGGGTATTGCATATCACAACCCTACTGACGTCTCCTACAACCTCACAAACGCTCCCCAAACCCCCACTCACGCCCCCCAAACCCCTACTCAGGCCCCCAAACCCCCACTCACGCTCCCCAGACCCCACTAACGCCCCCTCTGCCCCCCACAGCCAGCCCCATGGCCAGCATAGTGGGCGCTCCTGACATGCACGTAGACAAAGGCTCGACGATCAACCTTACGTGCGTCGTTACTCACAGCCCAGACCCACCCAGCTACGTGTTTTGGTACCACAACGGAGAGGTAAGGGATAGAGAGATAGATAGATAGATAGATAGATAGACAAATTGACAGATAGACAGGATAGATAGATAGAAAGAGACACACAGAGAGAGCTATGGAAAATTAATGCCTATAATAAAATAAATGATAGTTCTTTGTGTGGCTATACCATCGCTAGTTACGTTTTCCTTTGATCTATCTATTTGACAGAGATTAAATTTGCTCCAATCACTCGTTATTATACGGGGGGGGGGGGAGGGAGAGATAGAGAGAGAGAGAGAGAGAGAGAGGGGGGGGAGGGGAACACTTTAAATCATCCCTTTTTTTTTTTGCATTTCTAATTCTAATCAATACTACGAATGGCATAAATATAATGATATAATTCCACATACTTCCGTCAATATAACCTCACCATGATTAATTTGTGTGGTATAATTAATGTATACAATGTAAATATATCATGATTGTGAGGATTCAGGGGTTTGTGACTTGTAATGTTTGAAGTTATGTTGGTTCGTGATGATGATGATGATGATGATAATGATTACGGTGATGGTGCTGATGTTTAGGATAATGACGAGTAGGACTGTGGGAATGGTGGTGAAGATGATGATGATGACAATGATGAGGATGAGGATGATGATGGTAAGCAGGAGAAACATGGCGCCAGTGATGCTGATGTTGACAACGCTGGTGGTTCCCTGTAATATGATGTACTTATGCGTCCCCCTGTACTGCGTTATGCTAATGTGCTCCCTGTACTGCGTTGTGCTGATGCGTGTACTCCACCAGGTGGTCAATTACGATTCCCCGAGAGGAGGCATTACGGTAGTGACGGAGAGAGGCGACAACACCAGAGGGTACCTTCTTATACAGGTGAGGCATGGCACAGGTAGCCTGATGAGTAGGTGAGTGAAGAAGGTAGGTGGGTGGGTGGGTGGGTAGGTAGGTAGGTAGGTAGGTAGGTAGGTAGGTAGGTGGGTGGGTGGGTGTGTGGGCAGATTTTTGGTAGGCAGATGGAAGGTACATGGTAGGTAGGTAGGAAGGTAGATAGGTGGATGGGTGGGTAGGTAGACTAATGGCAGGTAGGGAGGATGTTAGATAAGTCTGTGAGTGAGTGAAGGCAGGTAGATAGGTAGGTAGGTGGGTAGGCAGGCAGGCAGGCAGATAATAGGTAAGTTGGTAAAATGTTAGTTAACTCTGTGGGTGAGTGAGTGATAGCAGAGTAATGAACTTAAGAACCTCACTTATTTATATACAGCTCCTAATTTACCATGAGATCCCAATTTACAGAATCCACTATATACAAAGAACCCATAATACACTATGAGATTCCTGTTTTCAAAGAGGTACGTATTTTAATTGGTCACTATTTACTAAAGGGCCCAGTTTACTATGAGATTTTCATTTACAAGGAGATCCTGTTTACAAAGAGGTCCCTGTTTACTAATACATCCCCTTTTAGAAGGAGATTCTGTTTCCTAAAAGGTCCCCATTTACTAGATCCTGTTTACTAAGGGGTCCATCTTAATCCCTTGAAGCAGGTGGCATATCCGTATCATTTCGTATTGCTCATAAAGGCTCCAACATGCCTGCATACATAGGCCTTGGTCACCTAATGGTGGCTCTCCACGCTACTCGATCTGTGACAGCCTCCCTATTCAGCCCCTTATCCCTGAGGTCACACTCTATGACCTCGTCCATGTCCTTCTCGGCCTGCTTCTCGCAACTTTACCCTCGATATTCACACTTCTCACTTTCCTCACTCAGTTGTCATCCTCCATCCTCTCCACATGTCCAAACCACCTCAATTTACCTCTCCACTCCAGTCCCATCTTTCCTCTCAACTCTTCAATCATAAACCTAGCCCTACCAGGCCTTGCATTGGACGCACTATACATCCATTTAATCGTTGTCATTTCCGTACATTTAAGCCTAGGAATAATTATCCTCTTCCACAACTGCCCGGGCCTCACTGTCATACAGCATTACACTCCTAACACATGCCATAGACAAAGATTCCTTAGCACAGAGGGAGGCAATCTCAATGTCAGGATAGGCAACCCTAGCCACAGGGCAAACTCCAGCATAATAGGTTTACTTACTACCCACAGATGATTTTATTCAGCTTAGAAGATCTCCCTCTAAAGCTGAATGAAGTTGTCTGAAGGCAAAAAAAAAAAAAAAAAAAAGTGGTTAAATGTTCAAAGGTTCTAATATTTATTCCTCGTCTCACCAGGACGCTCAGCCTTCAGACACGGGCAACTACTCTTGTGTGCCCTCCAATACAGCCTTCACTTCACTCACCGTCCATGTTCTCAACGGTGAGTACGGGGGATAGGAGGGTGGGAGGGAGCCGGAGAGAGTGAGGGGAGAAGAGAAGGAAAGGGTGGATGGAAGAAGAGAGGAGGTATGATGGCAGCATGACAGGTAAAGGGAAGGAAGAAGTAAGTTTTGAGAGTGAGGGCGGAAAAGGAAGAAGAGGCAAAGAGTGAAGAAAAGGTTAGGTAAAGGGATGCAGGAACAAGAAAGTAAAGGCTGGCAAACAGGGTGAGGGAAGAAACTAAGAGAGCACAAGAGGGAAAAAAGAAAGATGATGGAAGAATGCAAAAGCGATTGGAAAGTGAAAAAAAAAAAAGAAAAAAAAAAAAATCAGTGGAAGACATAGTTTGGGAGGAAAAGAAAAGAAAGATGAGAGAGAGAGAGAGATAGATCAAGCATTAACACAACTATATTATTTTCACGAAGCTCTGACACTGCTACAATCAAGACATATTTTATAACTAATGTCATCCGAATGTAACTGCCTCTTATATCAGTGTACACTAAATGTAAGTCTTATTGATTCCTAGCAAATCTTCCTCTTATTAAACAGATAGTAATAAAAATATCATTCAAGATTTAATGATGTCAAAAAATTATAAGTCAAGACAATGATATTAATGATGATTATTCATACTGATGATGATTATTATGATGGTGACAATGACCATGGTGACAAAAATAATGATGATGATGACATTACTGATGATTATGAGAAAGATGATACCCATAATAAATAGTGTACTGATGATGACTACCAGTATTATGCTATAATATAATAAGAAATTTTAAGACTGATGATGACAATGATAATAATAATAATAATAATAATAATAATAATAATAATAATAATAATAATACAAATAATAATAATATTGATGATAATACTGATAAATAATAACCACACACAAACTCATCAAAAACCATTTTTCCCACTCCACAATTTGCATGAGTGGGCAAGGCACATCTTTTCCCCAGGTGGAGGAAGAGGGTATGAGAAAGCACTGTCATGGCAACTGAGAGCACTGAAAAATTTTAGAGCCTTGGTAATAGCAATATTCCCATTTAGGTTTCAGTCTCTCTGCTGTGGAAAAGGGATGCTGTTTTGCTATGCTTGTCTTCCTGGTGAATCCCTCTCTTTCCTGGCTACCTTAACCACCATTATCTTTTTTCTGATTTGAATGTCTCACTAGTTCCAGCTTACTTTAACTGCCATTTCTTTCCCTGATAAATCTCTGAATTCCAGCTCACTTTCACCTTCATTTTACTTATTATTTATTTTTTTCAGGTGAGACTCCGGCAGCGATGCAGACCAGCGGAGGTGCCTCAGTGTTCACACCGCCAGGCTCCCTACTCACATCCCTCCCTCGCCCCCTCCAACATCACCACATACTGCCTCTCCTGCTCCTTCTCACCCTCCTACTGCTCTGGAAGCCGCCAATTCTCTCTTCTGTGGGCGTGGACGGTGGGGGTGGGGGTGGTCTGTGAGGGTGTGTGTGGAGCTGATGGTTGACTAAGCTATGCTCATCAGAGTTGAAGAAGTGTGTAAAAAGAGGAGAAAATATGGATCACTGCAGTTACTCATAAGATACATACTCTCAAGAACTCAGAATCAATTTCATACGACTCCTTTCTCATTATGCTTATTGAATTCAACCTTCCAAAGCTCATAAACAACTTCCTACTCATAAATTCAAGCATCTCCTCTCTCACAGTTTTGTAACAACCCACACTCACTATTTAATGAGATTTAGCCTTCATGAACCCATAACATACCTCATTCCTACTCATAAAATCCCTCACTTAAATTTCATGACCCCACACCCATATATGTACTGTACTCATAACACCCAACCCTTATCATCAACTGACAAAATCCCACTCTCATAAACTCACATGACTCTTCCCTCAGCTCACAAAAACCAAGCCTGACAAGCTCATTCGAAAAATCAATCATACTTTCAACAGAACCCACACTCATATGCTATTTACCTCAGTTCTCATGACCTCATAAGACCCTCTCCCTCGTAAACTAAAAAGACACATTCATAATTTTATAAGTCTTCTCCTTCATAAATTCATAAAGACAAAACCCTCATAAATGCATAAAAGACTAGACCCTCATAAATTCATAAGGACCACTCTCTCCCATATTGATAAAATTTCACTCCCTCAAAAATTCACAAAACTCAACTCCCTCATAAATTCACAAAAGACCATTCCATCATAAATTCATGAAGACCATTCCTTAAAAAAATAAAAAATAAAAAAAAAAAAAAAAAACTCCCCCATAAATTAATTGATGATCATCAGTTCATAAAACACCACCGATATAATTCATAAGACACCTCCATCATTTAATTAAACCCCACACTGTACTCAAAAATTCATAATGTACACGTTTAAATTCATGAGACAAATCCCTCATGGATTCACAAGATCTGTCATCATCAACTCACAAGACTCCACATTTATGTATACGTATAAAGACACCTCCCTCATAATTTTGAATGATCTCTTGCTCATAAACTGAAAATCTATATTCATAAATCATAAGCTTTTATCATCAACTCATGAGACCTCACACTCATACACACATAAAAACATCTCACCCATACTTTCATAAAAACCCATTGTCATAAATTCAGTTAGGATTAGTGCTAAATAACCTTCTCTTCTCTCTTACTTAGGTTTTGCACAATCTTCCTGAGATGTCATAATACTGAGGCATGAAGAGCTCTTGTTTAGGAAAGATAAGGTTAGCAGTAAGCCTTAATGCAATGACAGTAGTGCTGGGATGAGATTTACAGTAATGAAAAGGAACTTCTGTATAAAGGAGCCTTGGATGCTGGGTCTCACACAAACTTAAAATTAAATCCCTCTCTTAACTATGATAAATTTTGCTGGAGGAAGAAGATGAGGGTTTGAAATTAGAGTCCTCTTATTTCTGACCCATTTCACTAAGCATGCAGTTGATAGTTCTCCCTCTCTCGTACTGTTTCATCCCTTGCTTTCAGGACCTTACCTCACCCTGTGCTTAGCTAGGAAAAAGAGGTCATGATGATGATGATGATGATAATGATAACAGAGTCTTCCCATGTGTGTTCTTCCTGCAAAACACATCTTGGGTTAGAGGAAAATCATTGTAAGCTGTTTTTGTGAATTACAGCCCTAGGTATTTGGCTCCCTGGATAAACTCTGTATCATCTTAACTCCAGTATCTTCAAGGGGTTCAGGTGTCCGGAAAACCAACACCACAGGACTCTGTTTATTGATAAATGGTTTGGGATTGATCTGCAGCTAAGAATACTTTGTACTGATTCACACCATAACCAAAATTGCTCTAAAATATTATAAAGAGTTCAGTAACATGAACCAGTGTCTGGCTGTCTGAAAGGATCTAGTGTCTGCACAAGCTATACTGTATTTTTTTTTTTTTTTTCTAAAGAAGAAACCAAAGGACAGAAACCTACAAGATTGTTCCCTCCAAGAAAAACAAACAAACAAACAAACTTAAGATCCATTACTTTTGAATGCCTGGACACACTGCATTTAAAAGACTGGAGATCAAAGGCAGTGGGAAATAAAGAGAAAGGAAGACAGTTCCAGAGTTGAACTGTAGCATGCATGAAGGACTTGGAGTACCATTCTTAGACTAGGTTCCCCATATACCAAATCACTCAGAAAATATCACTAATTCAGTAGTGTAGTGGCATTGACCAGACACTCCATAAAACCTTTGAGTGGACCTCCTTATCTCCCTCATGTCCTCCTGTTCTCCCAATTTGTGCAGCATGTGCTTGGTTTGCTATTTGTTTGGAGAGCCCTTAGCAGATTCATTCTCCAGGACTAGCTCTTGTTTACTTCGTCTCATGTTTGCGCTTGGTGACTTGATTAGTCCCTCATACTTAGGCAGTTTCCAAGTTCCTTGTGGTCTGGATGGATGCTTCATGACCCTCCTTACATTTTTTTTGAGGGGGGGGGGGAGTCAAGTGTATTAAGCTGGAAATGGTGCTCCATATTATTTCTTCATACTTCCAACCTCGTTTACTTTGCCACTGTTTCATTTTTTTTTTCTTGTTTTATCAGTTTTTCTGCTCAGTCAGAGAGGGTCTGGCTTGTCTTTTGCTATTTTCCTTATTCTTGGAGTTGTGGAACATGCATGGCACAGCTACTTTCCAATGTGTTAGCATCTTTTGCTTTCTGAATTTTTTTTTTTCCAGCCAGTTGGTTCGTTTTTGCTTTTATTACTTTGGTTGTTGGGTTTGCATTCATTTGCTTGTGTTTAATTGCTGCTGGGGGAGAATGGGCAGCTGTCCAAGTCCTGACTTGCCTCCTGTGGTTATCTGGAACACCACTGGAGTCACATTCAGTACATTCCCATCAACTGTGCAAACGCTAGCTTCTTTCCAGTCATTAAAGTGGCAAGATTCAATGTAAGACCCTCCATTTACTGGTTCAATGGAATTACTGCATTCCTTTTGCTCCATCGCGCCTTTCCTGCTTCCTGTCTCCAGTATACTCTTGCGAATTCTTTTAGAAGTAATTTGGGAAATGTGTACTGCTGGACCAAACATTATGATTCATGTTCTGTGCATCGAACTGGAGTACTGAAGGACGTGAGAGAATAGAAGGCCCACTCAAGGTGTTTATGGAAAACCTGGCTGATGTTATGAGAGCATCTATGTGATTTTATTTACTACCAAGGTGATTGGGCACTGTACAGTATATGGGCAACCTAGTCTAAGTATGGCATGGTTATGTAGTTTGTGCCAACACTAGATCATCTGAAGCAGCAATTTTTTTTTTTTTTTTTTTTTTTTTTTTTTGTGAGGAAGAAGGAACCAAAGGCAATGAGCCCACAAAACTGTTCCTTCCAAGAGAAAAACAAAATGCAAGAGAGAGCCAAATTCAAGATCCGATCATTTTGAGATGCCTGGACACACTGCGTTTGAAAGACTGGAAATCATAGGAAGCAGGAAATACGGATGGAGGGAGACAGTTCCAGAGTTGACCTGTTGCATAAATGAAGGACTGGGAGTAACGGTTAACTCTTGCATTAGAGAGCTGGACAGAAAACAGATGAGAGTTTGCAGCTAGACGGGTGCTACATGCCCGTCGTAGAGGTGGAGGAATGCATGCAGACATTTCAGAGGAGCAGTGACCTTTGAAGTTGCGAGAGAAAAGAGATAAAGATGCAACAGTGCAGCGAAGAGACAGAGGTTGAAGGGAGTCAGTAAGAGGAGGAGAGTTAATGAGGCGAAAAGCCTTTGACTCCACCCTATTAAGAAGAGCTGTATGTGGGGAGCCTCCCCACACATGAGTTGTACTCCATGCAGGGGTGGATAAAACCCCTGTATAGAGTCAACAATTGTGCAGGGGTAAAGAAGAAACAGAGTTGGCTTAGCACACCCAACCTCTTGGAAGCAGATTTTACAAGAGATGTAATATGATCTTTCCAAGATAAGTCCCGAGTAAATGAAACCCCAACATGTTCAAGGATGATGCAGGATTAAGCTGAATATTATTAAACATTAGTGGGTATACCTGTGGAAGATTTTGTCGGGTTGATAGGTGCAAAAACTGAGTCTTTGATGCATTAAAAACAACCAGGTTATTTTTACCCCAGTTAGAGATACGAGTCAAATCAGACATTAGGTGTGCCATAACCTCTTCCCTTGTTTGTTGAAATAACTGCTGAGATAGACGTTGCGGGAATCGAATGGAAAGGTGAAGGGTGGAGTCATCAGCATATGAGTGGATAGGGTTAGATGTACAGCTTAGAAGGTCATTGATGAACAAAAGGAAGAGAGTTAGTGATAGGACAGAGCCCTGAGAAACACCACTGTTAATAGATCTAGGAGAAGAACGATGGCCGTCTACAACAGTGGCTATAGAACGACCAGAAAGGAAGCTAGAGATGATGGCACAGATAGAAGGATAGAAACCGTAAGAGGGCAGTTTGGAAATTAAAGATTTATGCCAGACTCGATCGAAAGCCTTTGAGATGTCAAGTGTAATGGCAACGCTTTCGCCAAAGTCCCAAAAGAAGGATGACCAGGAGTCTGAAAGGTAGGTGAGAAGATCGCCTGTGGAGCATCCCTGACGGAACCCATACTGATGATCAGAAAGAAGGTTGTGATAGGAAAGATGTTTTAATATTTTTCTATTAAGAACAGACTCGAAAACTTTTGAGATACAGGATGTTAAAGCAATTGGACGATAGTTAGAGGCTTTATACTAACACCCATCTTTAAAACTGTTCTTGCTATCTCCTGATGATTTTATTCACCATGGGATGGACGTTTTGAGCTGGAGCAACCATTAACCACATGAAAACTCCCCTTAACAGAATAAAATCGTGTATGGCAGGAAGAATAAAATAAATTAAATTTTCTTGGGACTGAAAGGATGAAGTATAAATCAACTATGGGAGGAAGTGAACAATATCTTTCTTTTTTCTTTTTCTAACCTGACAGTAAAGATGTACAGTAATCACTCCAATATCCGACGTAATAGAGCCATAGGTAGGTCCGGATATTGGTTCTGTCCGGATATTGAGCCCCAGCTTATGGACTTGTACTTATGGACCCTAACTCAGAGAAATACCTATACAACTCCCTCTGGACATGCATAGCACCTATTTAAGACCCAAATCACACCAATAAGGCACATAAATGACTGAAATAAATGCAAAAGAAACATAATATGAGGGTTTAGAAGTAGGTTCATACAATAATAAACATTCTGGTGACTGGCTCTTGGACTGGTACTTATGGACCCTAACCTAGCCTAACTCAGAAAAACACCTTCCTACTGCACATGCATAGCTCCTAACACCCTATTCGCACCAATAAAGGACATTAAAGAGTGAAATGAGGTAAGTATAGTATGGAAAAAGTACAGCATGAAACATTCTTATGTCCGGATAGTGGGGATGTTCGGATATTGGGCGTCCGGATATTAGAGTGATTACTTATGTTGCTACAGCTGGCTTGTTTTCACCTGATGCAACTGGCCACTCCCAGTACTTAAATACTGAAGTATGGCTGAATAAAATTTGATGACGTTTGTTACAACGTGGGGATGAGTTTCCATGATTACCATGGAAGTAAGTTCAACTCTTCAGTCCGACTTCACCTTGCCATCAACTGGGCTAAATGGGGTTAGGGATCTTTGTCAGGTTAGAAGAAATGCACTTTTAAAAATCAATGTTTGTTTAAAAAATGGATATTGGGTTAAGGGCATTTGACACTCTGCATACAATGATGGTTTTAATACTTTATTCCTGCAACCTCCATGTGATTTTATTCAGCTTTGGAGAGATTTTTTTGAACTGGAGGAGTTAGATAAAGCCTTCCTTTACCAACTCAGTCTGAGAATGTTACTTTTATTTTCTTCTTGCTACCACTAGAATATTTTATTACTTAAGGAGAGCATCTTATGAAAGGGAAAAAAAATGGATGCTGTATATATGCTTCCAATTCGAAAGCCATCTTCTAAAGCTAAATACAATTGACCGAACGTAGGCTGGTCACAGCGTTTTATATGGTACAATATATATATTTTTTTACACAGCTGCACACCCATGGGACGAACCTGATACTGTAATAGGATGTAGGGATATTCTGAGAAAATTTTGAAATTCTAAAATTCTATCTATCTATCTATTGCCAGATGCCTCAATCCCGTTCGAGTTGGCCACAAACAAATCGCCTCCATGTCACCCTGTCCCCCGCCATTTCACTGCCCCGCTCCCAACTCACACCCCCCTCTCTCATATACCTCTCCACCCCATCCCTCCATCTCATCCTCGGCCTCCCCCTCCCTCTTCTCCCCTCCACCTCACTCACATACACTCTCTTCGTCAGTCTTTCACCCTCCATCCTCTCCACATGGCCAAACCACCTCAGTGTATTCCTCCTAACGTTTCCTATCACATCCACATCCACATCACAACGTTCCTTTATATTCTCATTTGTCAGCCTGTCTCTCCATGTGACTCCACAGGCTCCTCTTAAATAACTCATTTCCACTGCTCTCACTCTTGACTTGTGTCCTTCCAGCAACGTCCAAGCTTCACTTCCATACATTAGAGTTGGTATCACAATACTGTCATGTAGTAACTTTTTCACTTCCATGCTCACTTCCCTGCTTCTTATCACTGCTTTCAAGGAACCAGCAACCTTTCTTCTCTGCTGTACCCTTTCAAGCACTGCACGCTCCAAACCTCCATACTTACTCGTTACACTCCCCAAGTACTTACACGTACTCACATTTTCCAATTCCTCACCATCCAACCTCATTGTACATTCACTGACTTCACCTCTCTCAAAGACCATCACTTTACTCTTCCCCACATTCACCTTTAGATTCCGTTTCTTACACACTCTCCCAAACTCATCCACCAAGCCTTGCAGCTCTCCTTCGTCTTCACTCAACAACACAGTATCATCTGCAAACAACAGTACAGGGAGTTTCCAAACACTACCCTCTCTCACCAGGGCCACTCCAACATCCATTACCCTACCTTGTACCTCTTGTATTACCCCATCCATGTACAGATTGAACAACCATGGAGACATGACACATCCCTGTTTCAACCCAACCTTCAAAGAGAAAAATTCACTCAGTTCACCATCCACACACACTGCAGCCTTAGTACCATCATACATACTCTTCACAGCATTCAAAAACTTCCCATCTACTCCATATATTCTTAATACTTTCCACAATCCTTGTCTATCCACCCTGTCATATGCTTTCTCCAAATCATTGAAAGCCGCATACAAATTGGTATATGAAATGCCGAAGTGACAGATGCAGTGAAATGAACCATTTACAGTTTTTTTTTTCACACAGTCTGTTATACTTATGATCTGAATTATGTATTCCTATGACTAAGAAAGAGGAGAGGATGAGTTTGTAATCAACTGTTCATTCACCAATTGCAGTATTACTGAACTATAGTATAAACAGAATTAATAGCAATAAAATATTTTCATACAATGCATTTTATTAACATGGTATTGACAAAGTTACAGTTTGCAGCTATGGGGTGAACATTTTAAACAGCACATGTAATTCTGTATGAGCAGAGGGAGAAACTTGCCAATAGCCAGTACCATCTTCAGGCTCAAACTGGGCAGATATACATCACAAGCTATAAGGATGGGAGGAGAGCTGGCTGATTGATTGTATGTGTGTGTGTGTGGGGGGAGGGGGGGAAGACAAGTGAATGAGATCTGTGCCTGATACTAGAGCAAACAGGGGGTTAGGAAGTAGCTCGTCCAATCACAACCCAGTAATGTCAAGAATACAGGTGCAAAAGCAATAGGTGCATGAGAAAGTAGTGGAAGGTTGGCGGAAGCAGCTGCTACAGAGAGCACAAAGGCTGTGGAAAAGAGAAAAAGAATGGACTATAGGAGAGAAGTAAAGAAGTGACTGAGGAAATACTGCTTGGAAACGATGAAGGTGTACAGTGTAAGGTGCTCATAAAAGAAATTTGTGCAGTGTGTGGGATCAGAAGATGTAAGGAGATGAAAGGAATAGTGTGGTGGAATGAGAAGGCGAAACAAGCTACTGAAAAGAAGAGGGAATTGTATAATAAGTGGATGGAAAGTAAAAGAACTGAGGATGTGGAGAGACTTAAATGAATCCTGAGTATAGGACAAGATTGAGGTTACTAGTTAGAGTATGAAAATGATGAATGAGGAGTTTGGATGAAACCTAAGTGTGAAATGGGGGAAATTTAGGAAAGCATCTTGGAAGGTGACTGTAAAGAATAAGACAAAGAAATAAGGAAGGACACAGAGGAAATAAAGATAATAATGGCAAAATACCAGTAGAGAAAACAATGTGATCAGATGGAGTAAAAAAAAAAAATATTGAGAATGAATGCAGTGCTAGTTTGTACAGTACTTGGGAAATGACTAGAGGATGTGAGGCAAAAAAGGAGGAAGCGTTAAAACGGGATGAAGATGTGTGAAGCACTGATGAAAGTCAAAATGAGAAAAGCACAATGAATTGATGAAGTGTGTGGCAAATTGTTAATAGGCTACATGGGGGGGAGGGGGGGACAGACAGTGATGGACAGGATCTGAAAAATGTGCAGATTGGCCTGGAACAAGGGTACAGGGCCATGGAAATGGAAGTCAAGTACTGTAAAATAGTTCCCTTGTGTAAGGGGAAGGAGAAATGTTTGGCAGTGCAGCAAAATCCAAGAACTTCATGGTAGCATATAATGTACTTTCAATTTATCAATTACCTACAAACAGGTATAATAATATGTGTGCATTATCCTCTGACAAACAATAAGTGTGACCAGTACCATAGTTTAATTATAAAATTTGGCTTAAATTTCTGTATGACAAGTTTTCCCTGTTAGTGGGCCAGGCAATGGAGATACATTTTTGGATGAGCACATACTGTATAAACCACCAAAGCTTAAAGAGTTCTTTATTCTGATGATCAACATAAAATGATGCTTTGGCTTTGGAGTATGACCCTCTGTTCCTTCATAATTCTCCAGCTGATGGTCAGGTGTGCGACCTACAGTTTTCACCTTGCGTCTTACACTGCAGTGCCCTGAATTATTTACATGAAAGGACTATACACAAGTCAAGAGTGAGAGCAGTGGAAACGAGTTATTTGAGAGGAGCATGTGGAGTCACATGGAGAAACAGACTGACAAAAGAGGAAGTTACAGAGCATTGTGGTGTGGATGTGGATGTGATAGGAAGCATTTGGAGAAAAACACTGAGGTGGTATGGCCAAGTGGAGAGGATGGAGAGTGAGAGACTGATAAGGAGAGTGTATATGAGTGAGGTGGAGAGGGAGAGAGGGAGGGGAAGGCCAAGGATGAGATGGAGGGATGGAGTGGAAAGGTATATGAGAGAGCGAGGTGCAAGCTGGAAGCAGGGCGGTGAAATGGCGGGGGACAGGGTGACATGGAGGCGAAATGTTTGTGGCCACCCCTCATGGGATTAAGGCATCTGGCAATAGACAGACAGATAGACAGAACTATACTTACATAATTATGAAAATGTGTATTAGTAAAATACAAAAGTTTCAGTTGGTCTTGGATCCTAAAGAAGATCCACTTTAGGCCAAAACTGTCGTTTTACATGGGTACCATTTCTCATCATCTTTTCATTTTCCCAGAATTACACATATTCAAACTTTGCAATCCACAGATGATTTAATTCAGTGGAGGGCAACACCTAGGAGATACAGGATAGAGTAATGCACTGCATCTTGTTTTTTCACATTTATTTATAAAATTCAACAAAAATAATTTTGTTCTCTACTGTACAGTGTGTGTGTGTGTGTGTGTGTGTGTGTGTAAAACACACTAGTTTAAGATTGTGTGTGTGTATAAAACAATGGTCTAAGACAGGGGTCGGCAACCTTTTCAGTGCGAGGGCCACAGAAAGCTTCTAGGAGTAGCCTGCGGGCCGGAGTGCCAAAGAGAACCCAAAAGTGACAGTGTACAAAAATTTTATAGAAAAGCAGGCAAACCAGTGACTAGATTACAAGAAATTTATTGAAAAACATGCACATCATTGACAGCCGAAAACAGTTTGTGACAATATACAAAAAAATATATAGAAAAGCAGGCAAACCAGTGACTAGATTACAAGAAATTTATTGAAATACATGCAAATCAGTGACTGCAGAAAACAGTTTGTGACAATATACAAAAATTTTAGAGAAAAGCAGGCAAACCAGTGACTAGATTACAAGAAATTTATTGAAAAACATGCAAATCATTGACTGCCGAAAACAGTTTGTGACAATATACAAAAAAAAAAATATATATATAGAAAAGGAGGCAAACCAGTGACTTACTCATTTAGTTGGCTAGGCTGTTGCGGGCCGGATTGTTATATAAATATCAAGCAGGGTGACGGGCCATGAGTTCGGACTCTGCGGGCCGGATCTGGCCCGTGGGCCGGAAATTGCCGACCCCTGGTCTAAGACCATTTTCAATCCAATATTTCATATTTCAAAACCTTGCATATGCTCTTACAGTAACTCTCTTTACATATCCATTTACATTTGTTACAATAATTCAGTAAGCTGTTGTATACAACTGCAAACTGCAAATTTTTCATCAATCATCCTACATACATGATGGACTGGGAGTAACAGTTAACTCTTGCATTAAAGAGCTGGATAGAAAAGATGGGTGTGACAGTTATGGTAATAAATAAAGCACCAGCTACTCTGTTTCTTAGTGTTTCATATATATTGTAGACAGATACATTTAGTCAGTGTATAATTGTAAGTCACAATTTTTGCTCACTCTCTAATCCCATGCCTGGCAGGAGGGTACTCATATTCTTGGTGTCATATCCAATACAGACCTGATGTGGCAATTCATGGAGGTAATTGGAGCTTTGCTTGGCTGCATGAGGAACATTCACAATGATACACTTAACTCTGAAATCTGGAAAAGCTTTGAACTACCAAAAGCAAGTCTTCACAAAACAAGAAACCCTGCCCACTACCGGAATTGTACTTCCTTTCAGTCAATGATACAAGTGGAATGTCAGGAGAAAATAAGACTAAGAAATATAAAACACATTAATGCAACAAGATCTCTGAACACCAGTCCAAGTTCAGTGAAGCCTCAGCAATTTACAGCTACAGCATATTCATTCAGCTATGAATATATGTTTAAGCAGCACTGACCAAAATACCAATGAAATGTAAATCATTACATATCATCAACCCTCTCTAAAAGGGTTGATTCTTCAGATAACCCTACACTGACTAACAAGCCAAATGATTTTCTGTACCCATGAAGCAATTCACTGGTGGTTTAAGGCACTCCAAACTGATGTGGCCCACAAGTGTTCAAATCCAAAGGAAGGTTGGGGTTTATTGCTCAAGTAATGCCACTCCTGGGAAGCAACTGGTCACTAACCTTTAACGTCTGGAATGCGAAACAAAACCTTGGACCCCAACACTCCTGATGGGACAATAAAAGACTGAATGATGGATGGATGGAACTGTTTTGCTGCCACAGATGCCCTTGGGTACTATCCTTGTACCAGGATAAGCCAAACCTTTTATTCAAGTGACGAAAACTCATGTATTCTAAAGTTAACCATGACATTTGTGAACTCTCTCCATACTAAAATTGTATGAAGAAAAAAAGTACTTGGTATTATATAAAACAAAAACTTTTAAGTAAAGAAAATTCATGTATTCTTAAGCTACTCATGACATTACTGAACTAGAACTTATTACTAGAACTGTATAAAGAAATAAGTATATTATGGTTGACAAATTAATGTAATGCATTCACAGAAGGCAAAAGAGCTAAGAAACACACACACACACACACACACACACACACACACACACACACAGGGAGTGAGGGAGTGATTAGAAATGTATCTGTGATAAAAGATACAAAAGTGGAGGTACAGGAAGTGTTTAAATTACTGGAAACTCAAGATGTAAGGAAAGCCCGAGGACCTGACGCAATTTCTAATTGGGTACTGAAGGAATTCAGGGAACAACTGGCAGATAAAATTCAGTTTAACTGTGTGTTCTCTGGAAGAGGGGAAAGTGCCTCAAGAATGGAAGAGGACAAATGTTGTACCAATTTATAAGGGAGGAAACAGGGAAGAACCACTGAATTATAGACCAGTGTCTCTAACCAGCATGGTTGCAAAATTGTGTGAGAGAATCCTGAAAGACAGATGGAAAAAATATCTAGAAGAGATGAATATTTTGGCTGAATGTCAGTTTGGATTCAGAAGTGGAAGGTCATGTGTATCCAACTTGTTGAGCTTTTACTCAAGAGCGATTGACATGGTACAGGAGAGAGACGGTTGGGTGGACTGTGTGTACAGTATTTAGACTTGGAGAAGGCCTTCGACAAGGTACCCCATAAGAGACTAATGTGGAAACTAGAGTATACAGGAGGACTGAAAAGGGAAACTCCTGGTATGGATGAAAGACTTTTTGAGTGACAGACAAATGAGGACAATAATAAAGGATAGGATGTCTGGATGGAGGGAAGTAACAAGTGGAGTCCCTCAAGGCTCGGTGTTGGCGCCAATAATGTTCCTGATTTATGTAAATGATATGGCAGACACAGTTATGCAAGTCTGTTTACTGATGATGTAAAGATCTTGAGGAAGATAGAGGTTGGGGAGGATTATAAAATGCTGCAGGAGGATCTGGATAGGATACATGATTGGAGCTGGATGTGAGAAATGAAATTTAATGCAAAGAAATGTAAAATATTGGAAATGGGTAAAAGTACCAAGAGGCCATCACTGAATTATTTGATGGGTAATGAATCAATCACAAAAGCCAGAGAAGAGAAAGATTTGGGAGTGTTGGTCCAGGGTAGTTTGTCACCTGAAAAACATATTAACAAGATAGTTAGAGAGATGTATAAGCTCTTGACTAACATAAGAGTTGCATTTCATTATACGGATGAGGAGATGACGAAAAAATTGAAAGTGGCCATGATCCGCTCCACGTTAGAATATGCGGCCGTAGTATCGTCCCCACACAAAAAGAAAGATATAAACAAGATTGAGAGAATACAAAGAACAACAACCAAGATGGTCCCCAGTCTGGCAGATCTGTCATACAGAGAGAGGCTGGAGAAGCTGAATTTGCCTTCCTCAAAGGAAAGGAGAAAGAGGGGAGACATGATTGCAGTGTTCAGGCCCATGATAGGAGTAGATAAAATTGATCAAGAAGATCTGTTTGTATGGGATAAGAGAGCAACGAGAGGACACAGAATGAAATTGAAGAAGTCAAGCTGCTTGAAGGATATCAAGAAATATAGTTTTTCTTAGAAGTATAGACCTGTGGAATAGCCTGGATAAAGAGATCATCCAGTCTAAAAACTTAAACGAGTTTAAAGCTAAATTTGACTTACTGAGAAACACAGACGGGATCCCACAAGCGTAGTTCATTTCCTGTATATCACAATTAGGTATATTAGGTTTCCTGTACACCAGGAAACTATTTACTATGCTGGGTGGTAACCATATAACCAAATTTTGGCACCTGGTGGTTTAGTGGGTAATTATTGTGCTCCAGTCAGATTGAGCCAGTGAAGGTTTATATCCAAGGGGTGGTTGGGGTTGACTGCTCATGTAATGCCACTCAGGGATGAGAAAGGTTGGTCACTCTCATCTTAAATGTCGAGACCAACTGCCTAGCCCCGGGTTCCTATGCTCCTCATGGGGCAATGTAGGATTGGATGATGGATGGATGGATGGAGGTAAATACATAAGTATTTGGAAAGACTTAGACGAAGAGGTGATGCAGGCAAAAAACATTCATGTGTGTAAAAGCAGACTAGATAAATGTGGATATGGAGACAGGACAACACAAGCATTGCTCAATTCCTGTATACTACAAACAGGTAAATACAAATAGCTAAACACACACACACACACACACACACACACACACACACACACACACACAGAAAAGGGGGGGGAGGGGGGGCTCGCCTTGCCTTCCATCCCAAATTGTGGAGACCTGGCTAAGTCACTGTGTGTTTTTAGATGAGTGGTAGAGTGATTGTCTCAAGTAATGTCTTGTTGGATGAATGGAAGATCGAGTGCCTTAAGTAGTGTATCAAGAGTATCTTTGTTCACCTACAGTAGGCATTTTGTTCTAGCCCTTCGCCTGTATCTACAATCTCCAGTTTCAGCAATCACTGTCAACAGCACTGTACCCTATTCATCAAAGATGGTGAGAGGAGGAAACTAGAAGAGAGTACTAATAAAACGGAGAAGGTGAGTAATGTATTAGAAGAACATAAAGCAAAGTGGGCACACGTAGAAGAAGAACAGAAAGAAGAGGTCAGCTTAAGAGAGATCATCCAGGAAGAAAGGGAAATGAACAAGAAAGAAATGGAAGAAAATGTAGTGAAAATACTGAAGAAAAAAGAGAAAATAGTGAGAGAAACTGTAGAAAGGAACAGATGTGTGGTAGTATTTGGAAACAGGGAAGAGGAAGAAAAGGTTAGGTTCGTAAGACTCGAGAGAGACACGAACATGGTGAGAGGAATATTAGGCAAGATTGACCCCGAAGGAGACAAGTGGGTAAAAGAAATTGAGGAAGTAAGGAGGATAGGGCCTTATAAGAAAGGGGAAACAAGACCAATGAGAATCAAGTTTACATCAGAAAGTGTAATAAATGAGATACTTAAAGTGACCTGGAAATTAAGCAAAGAGGCGGGGATGGAAAATATTATAATAAGAAAAGATCTGAATGAAGAAGAAAGAGAAGTTTTAAAATCATTAAAGGAAGAAGTAAAGGAAAAAAATGATAAGAGGACAGAGGAAGAACGTAATACTTTTTTTGGAGAGTATTGGATATGAAAGTAAGGAAATGGTATTTAAGGAAACAGAAGTGAAGGAAACTAGGGGGGATGGTTGTGAAAGATCAGAAGTTGAGGAAGTGGTACGGACAGAGAGTAGGAGAGAAGAGGGTATTAAAAACGTCAAAAATAATTTGAAGGTGATATATACTGATGTTGATGGTTTCATATCGACAAGGATCGAAATTAATGATTTCTTGAGAGAACATGAACCTGATGTCATGTGCTTTGTAGAGACCAAATTAAGAGAAGATATTGATGTTCATTTGGGAGATGGTAAATACAAACTATGGAGAAAAGACAGAAAAGAAAAAAAGGGAGGAGGAGTGATGATAGCAGTGAAGAACAACATAAATGTAGATACTGTGGAAATGGGAGAAGGCAGGGCTGAAGTGATATATATGAAATTAGAAACTGGAGAGAACGTTAAGAGAGATATGGTGGTAGTGTATGTTCCCCCAAAGACGAGAGCAAGGAAGGATGACGAATACCATGAGATGTTGTCAGATATGGCTAGCTACTTGCAAAAAATAATTGAGAAAAGCAATAATATAATTTTGGTGGGTGACTTTAATTGTAAAGAGGTGAACTGGGAGGAATGGTACTCGGGAGGCGGCGAGGATTCGTGGGGCACTATGTTATTAAATATAATAATGAATAATGTGATGACGCAATGGGTCAAAGAAGAGACACGGTTTCGAGGTGAGGACACACCAGCAAGATTGGATTTACTGTTCACCAAAGAACCCGATGTAATAGAATCATTGGAATATCTCTGTCCTTTGGGAAAAAGTGATCACATGGTCACTGAGTTCCAGATGTTAATAGGAAACGACGAGCCAAGAGACGAGCTTCATAGACAGGGAAGATACAACTTTGGCAAAGCAAATTTTATAGGATTGAGAAACTTTTTTGAAAATGCGGATTGGAGAAAATTCAGAGAAACAAGAGAGATACAGAGGAAGTGGGATATCTTTCTAGACCTCTATAATTTGGGAGTGGAAAAATTTGTACCAAGAGTAAGAGAGAAAGAAAACAGGAAAAAGGAGTGGTTTAACAGAAGGTGTATGATAGCAAAAAAAGAGAGAGATAAGGCATGGAACACTTGGAGAAAGAGAGGTAACGACAGAACAAAGGAAGAATATAAATGAACAAGAAATGAATACACAAGAATACGTAGAGAAGAAGAAAGGAATTTTGAAAAAGGTATAATTGACAAATGCAAGGATGAACCCAAACTGTTTTATAGATTTGTTAATGGCAAACTGAAACAAAAGGAAGGAATCACCAAGCTGAAAGTAGAAGGAGAGGTCTTTAAGGATGCGGCAATGCAAGCAGAAATAATGAACAAACATTTCCAGTCAGTTTTCACTAAAGAAAAGGAGCTTGTGGAAGGGGAGGGAGTGATTAGAAATGTTCCGGTGATGAAAGATATAAAAGTGGAGGTACAGGAAGTGTATAAATTACTGGAAACTCAAGATGTAAGGAAAGCCCCAGGACCTGATGGAAATTCTAATTGGGTACTGAAGGAATGCAGAGAACAACTGGCAAATAAAATTCACAGCTTAATTGTATGCTCACTGGAAGAGGGGAAAGTGACAAAAGAATGGAAGAGGGCAAATGTGGTACCAATTTACAAGGGAGGAAACAGGGAAGAACCCCTGAATTATAGACCAGTGTCTCTAACCAGCATGGTCGCAAAATTGTGTGAGAGACTCCTGAAAGACAGATGGATAAAATATCTGGAAGAGATGAATATTTTGGCTGAATGTCAGTTTGGATTCAGAAGTGGAAGGTCATGTGTTTCAAACTTGTTGAGCTTTTACTCAAGACCGATTGATGTGGTACAGGAGAGAGATGGTTGGGTGGATTGTGTGTACTTAGACTTAGAGAAGGCCTTTGACAAGGTACCTCATAAGAGACTAATGTGGAAACTAGAATATATAGGAGGACTAAAGGGGAAACTTCTGGAATGGATGAGAGACTTTTTGAGAGACAGACAAATGAGGACAGTAATAAAAGAAAAGATGTTTGGATGGAGAGAAGTAACAAGTGGAGTCCCTCAAGGCTCAGTGTTGGCGCCAGTAATGTTCCTGATTTACGTAAATGATATGGTAGATGTACTGAACAGTTATGCAAGTCTGTTTGCTGATGATGTAAAGATCTTGAGGAAGATAGAGGCTGAGGAGGATTGTAAAATACTGCAGGAGGATTTGGATAGGATACACAATTGGAGCCGGACGTGGGAAATGAAATTTAA
This sequence comes from Coenobita brevimanus, assembly GCF_032717465.1. Classification (NCBI taxonomy): domain Eukaryota; kingdom Metazoa; phylum Arthropoda; class Malacostraca; order Decapoda; family Coenobitidae; genus Coenobita; species Coenobita brevimanus. The sequence continues at coordinate 3,524,619 of NC_137008.1, read as the reverse complement.
TGTAAAGAAATGTAAAATATTGGAAATGGGTAAAAGTACCAGGAGACCATCACTGAATTATTTTTTGGGTAATGAATTAATCACAAAAAGGAGAGAAGAGAAAGATTTGGGAGTGCTGGTCCAAGATAGTTTGTCACCAGAAAAGCACATTAACAAGATAGTTGGAGAGACTTATAAGCTCTTGACTAACATAAGAGTAGCATTTCATTATATGGATGAGGAAATGATGAAAAAATTGATAGTGGCCATGATCCGCCCCAGGTTAGAATATGCAGCGGTAGTGTGGTCCCCACACAAAAAGAAAGATATATACAAGATTGAGAGAATACAAAGAACAGCAACCAAGATGGTCCCCAGTCTGACAGACCTGTCATACAGAGAGAGGCTGGAAAAACTGGATTTGCCTTCGTTAGAGGAAAGGAGAAAAAGGGGAGACATGATTGCAGTGTTCAGGACCATGGTGGGAGTAGATAAAATTGACAAAGAGGATCTGTTTGTATGGGATAAGAGAGCAACAAGAGGACATGGAATGAAATTGAAAAAGTCAAGCTGCTTGAAGGATATCAAGAAATATAGCTTTCCTTACAGAAGTATAGACTTATGGAATAGCCTGGACAAAGAGATCGTCCAGTCTAAAAACTTAAACGAGTCTAAAGTTAAATTCGACTTATTGAGAAACAGCGACGGAAACCCACGAGCATAGTACATTCCGTGTATATCATAATTAGGTATATTAGGTAAATACTTAAATATTTGAAATGACTTAGACAAAGAGGTGGTGCATGAGAAAAACATTCATGTGTGTAAAGGTAGACTTGATAAATGTGGATATGGAGACAGGACAACACAAGCATTGCTCAATTCCTGTATACTACAAATAGGTAAATACAAATAGGCAAATACAAAAATCTGTCAAGGTTCCTAAGTTTTTTTTTTTTTTTCCCCTAGTGATCTGGGAAAATATATGAGTACCTCTCACCACCTGGAAATCTCTCACTCCCTGGTATGATTTATTTCCTACTACTTCCAGATACTGTAAATGAATATGGTGTATTTGGATTATACTCGTATCTGTACCAAGTCTCCAATTTATTAATAAAAAGCTGAATCAGGTGGGTCACTTGGATGGTGGGACAATAACCTGGAGCTTCCTTGTCTTGTAACCTCACTCACTCTATCCTTCCCTCTTCCATCCTCCTCCTCCTCCTTCCTCCCAATCCCCTTTCCTTCAACCCCTCCTTTCTCATCCTCCTCATCCCTCTTCCTCCATATCTCCATCTCCCCTTTTCCTCATCTACTATCTCTCTCTTCCATAATCATCCCTCTTCTTCATCCCTCCTCACCATCCCCCCATTCTCCCCTCATAATCCATCTTACCCCATCTCTCTTTCTCCATCATCCATCTCCCCTCCTCATTCTTCATCCACCATCCCCCTGCCTCCTTCCTCCGACTCTCTCTCTCTCTCAACAACTTAGCAAATACCTGATGAATTCATCCATCATATCTATAGTATTGGTGGTGGTAGTGACAGTAGCTGTCACTGTAGTATTTGTAGCTCTAAGTCTCTTTAATGTCACTTTCTAACTTTTTATGTTCAGGAACATAAGAATGAGACAGGTTGTTATGCACAATAACACAACAGCCACGTTTGATTCACCAGTGAGTATAAAGAAAGTTGCTGCTCACTGAATGGGACTGAGTGAGCAATAAACCCCTACCACCTCTTGGAATCATACATCTATATGGAGTGTCAAACCAGGACAACCAGGTGTCATTTATTGTCCCATCTTTTACAACCCAATGTATTACAACAGATTCCTCAGTTGCCTGTACTGTAACCATCAACACACCAAACTGTATATATATATATATATATATATATATATATATATATTACTTTGCATTCACCTTGGACCAGCATTTTACTACAGTATGAAGAGTATACCAGTACATGGCAACTATGCATTAGCATTCATATTTTCCAAATAAGCCTCTGCTGTGCCCATTAGTAGGTGAAGCAACCTTAAATTTCCTTCACTGCGCATATGAATACCATCCTTCAAGTCATGTACAGACATTTCCATACTCATGAACCTCTCTCTGGCAAATTTTAATCTTTTCCTCAGCCAACAGTTTACCCCATTTTTTACCTTTTTGATTGCTTCTGGGGTCATTTTTTTGCAACGGGTACGTGTTTCTAGCCCTACAATATAGCAGTAACCCCCAGTCTTCTCTTCAACTTCCCGTGCTAAACTTTCAATACCTTCAGCCAACTGGCGTATATCGGTACGAACACAAATATCATTACCACCCATGATTATGAAAGTTAAATCAGGAGAGTATTCCAGCAAATCCCGCCACACCCTTTCATTCCTTATAGTAGCAACACGGGCATCTGCAGTGGAAAATAAACCTAGACAAAATGAAGGCTGGATTTGGGGCCTCCCAATAAACAACTGTGAGATGTATGAGTGACCCAACAATGCCACCCTGCGAAGTGGGATGAGGTTGGAGGATTTAGGTGGTGCTGACCGTCCTGCCACACTGCCCACACCTTGCCTACACCCACCTGAGGCACCAGACTTAGCAGGACGATTGCACGTATCTTCCTTAACAGTCTGTGGCTGTCCTGATTCAGGGTTCCTGTGGTGTTCTATTACAGCACTCCCTACACTTTGCCCACACCTACCTGAGGCACCAGACTTAGCAGGACGATTGCACATATCTTCCTTAACAGTCTGTGGCTGTCCTGATTCAGGGTTCCTGTGGCGTTCTATTACAGCACTGCCTTTACCTTGCTCACACCCACCTGAGGCACCGGACTTAGCAGGTGGACTGCTCATATTTTTATTAACGGTCTGCAGCTGTATTGATGCAGGGTTCCTGTAGGGTTCTACTTCAGCATTGCCCACACCTTGCCCACACCTACCTGAGGCACCAGATTTAGCATGAGCATTGCACATACTTTCATTAACAGTCTGCTGCTGTATTGGTTCAGGGTTCCTATTAATTTCTATCACACACAATTCTTTGGTCTGCTCTCTGGATCTGCTGTCATATGTTGAGTTATCACAAACTTCATCAATTTTTCTTTTTCCACATGTACTGACATTCAATGTCCTGTATAAGGTAATGTCTCCTATAACCTTGCCATAACAATTCAACTGCTCCAATTCTTTATATGAGACAAAACATTTACTTATAATCCAACAGCCAGTGTCACCTTGTTTAAAGACATGCTTAAGGAGTTCTTCGCGGGTCTCAAACAGCACAAAACACTTCCTACATCTCACCATAGATATTTCATTGTTACATCTTAAAATGTGGCGACTGTAAATACTCTCAGTAGTAAAGTATGTCAAGCAAGCAGAACAATACACCAACATAATGGTGTCAGGGTCTATTTTCTGATTTGTTTCTTCAATCCGGTACGCAGCACCAGAAGGAGGCAACATTATCTGGTGGTTAGGGTTGACAGACCTGCTGCTGTTGTCATGATTAGCATTTGCTGTAGATGTGGAGCTATGGGTAGGCTTGGTGATATTACCATGACTGTCTGCTGTAGATGTGGAGCTGTGGGTGGGCTTGTTGAAAGTACTATGACTATGTGCTGTGGATGTCTGATTTATAACACCTGCAATAAACCAAGCACAAGTAACTTGCTGGATTATTCAAGTACTAGTCATGTTAGAACACAATATACTAAGTATTTATTATACTTGATTACAGGTGAACCTTACTATAAAATTGAGTTACTTTCAAGGAAAACCAACTGAATAATGGCCAATCACAAATCTAACATGGGGACCATACCAACTGTAAAGCAAAACTGATCACACACTGAAAAGGGTGCTAAAATGTTAAGTTTGTATAAGCAAACCATCTCATAATGGTCGATCGTAAAACAAGGTTGACCTGTATCACAGATCTTATGTTCTTTGTTTCCCACTGTATGCATAATATGTTAAGACAAACTGACCACTAAAATTTTATTAACCATTCACTCAGAGTATGTCACTTGCATTTTTCCTAATACCTTCAGAAAAATTTATTCTGATCAGGACTAACTCTGAAATATGAGGCATTTGGTACTTTAAGACTTTTTCTTTGGTTAAATAAATAAATAAATAAATAAAAATAAAACTTCTTAACCTATACCATCCTTTTTCTGTCTGTCATCCCTCTCTTCCTATTTCCCCATCTTTCCTGTCACTTTTTAGTACTCTTTAGTATATTTGTCTGTCTCTGTCCATGTAACTCTATATGCTCCTCTCAAATAATGTAAATCCACTGCCCTCATTCTTAACCTGAGTTCTTCCAACAAGGTCCAAGCTTCACTTTTGTACATCTGAATGGGGATCACAATACTGCCATGCAACAACTTTTTTATTTACTTCCCTACTCCTTATCACTGCTTTTGGTGAAATAGCAACTTTTCTGCACTGCTGTATCCTACTGAGCATTTTATCCTCTAAATTTCCATCCCTGTTGCACTACCAAAATACTTGGATGCACTTACACTTTCCATATCCTTACCTTCCAACCTCACTGTGCAATTATGTAACTTCATATATGTCAAAGGTTTCTTTGATCTATATTCACATTTGGATTCAATTTTTTACATACATCCCCAGACTCATTCACAAAGCCTTGCAGCTGCCATTCATCTTCACTGAACAATACAGTGTCATCAGCAAACAACAGTACTGGCATTTTTTAAACATTACCCTCTTTCATTAGGGACACTCCAACATCCACTGCCCTACCTTGTACCTAAAAGAACATCATCCTTATATAAACTGAACAACCAAAGAGACCTGACACATCCCCTTTTCAATTCAACATTCAGATAAAAGAATTCACTTAGTTCACTCTCCAAAGGTACTGCAGCCCTAGTACCCTTATACATACTCTTCACAGCATTCAACAACTTTCCATCTACTCTATTTTTAATACCTTTCATATTCCTTGTCTCTCAGCTCTGTCTATGCATTCTCGAGATCCATGAAGGCAGCATAAAACCTCTTCCCCTTCTCTAGATACTTTTCAAGAATGAATCTTTGAAGGAATATCTGATCCAGTTAACCTCTTCCCTTCCTAAAATCCCCTTGTTCTTCTACTAATTCTTCAGTTACATCCGTAACTCTATCAGTAAGTACCTTGAGTATAATTTTTCTATTCCACTGAGTTTGGGAGAGTGTGTAAGAAACGGAATCTAAAGGTGAATGTAGGGAAGAGTAAAGTGATGGTCTTTGAAAGAGGTGAAGTCAGTGAATGGACAGCGAGGTTGGATGGTGAGGAATTGGAAAATGTGAGGACGTTTAAGTACAGTACCCTCGTGTCCAGCACGCGTTAGTCCAGCACAATTCGAGTCCAGCACGGTGAGCAATTAATTAGTATTATTTAATACGATTTAATTACTGCAACACGAGTGTGTTAGCATAACACGCACAGAGCTCCGAGAAGTGGACCAAATCCGCAGAGCTCACTCTAGCACGATCACCCCCGGTCCAACACGGCCATACTGGACATTCCCATGATGATGATAGCCAATGAAAAACTTCTGATCAAGTAGCCTTCCCCGCCCGCTATCGTGACGTGATTGTGATGTCGCCCAATTAAAAACGCTTCTGGTGTCACGTGATGTTTTGTTTACATTTCTCCCGCCACAGAGCCACTCAGTCGCATAATTGCATTGGAAGGTGCTTTTTTCTTGCTGCATTTTCTGCCCTTGTTACTGCATTTTACCTTGCTCACGATGCCTAGGAAGCCTTCTGAGAACCCCAAGAAGCGTCGGCACCTCCCTCAGGCCACAAAGCTAGAAAGCATCGAGAGGAAGAAGAAAGGGGAGAGGAAAGTTGACACTGCCAAGGCCTACGACACGAATGAAGCCAACGTGATCATAATAAAAAACTTAAGACAAGATCCTGGCAGCCGAAGGCTATCACACGGCACTTCATACCAGGTTTGCTGAGGATACAATGGTAAATCGGAACAGTAACGTGGTAAAATTGCCGACGATACCACGGGCATTTGGAATTCATCTGGATGGATTCCTGCCAAGGATACGATGGGGAAAACAGTGTGACCAAAACCCAGGCAACTCGACAGACAATGTATCGTACTACAGCATTGAACATTTAGCCTGACACTGAATACATATTAATATTTTAGAATAAATATCAATCGTTTTGAAACCCTTCTCATCGGCGTGTGTACCAGTTTATAAACAAAGTTGCTTCTCCTTATTCTCTACCGAGTCAGCGACAGTGATCACTTTCCACAGTCACGAGACGGGGCTCTGGCAACAGTGTGAGAAGCATGCACTTTGCCGAGGATTAATGGACGAAGATAGTGATTCTGAGTGTGATTTTGAAGGATTTATGAGAGAGGTTTGATTTCGAAGGATTTATGAGGGAGGTTGAGGAGGAGCAACAGCCATTACCCGCTAGTGATGCCAGCAGCCATCCTCCGGGGACCCAGTAGGACTAACTACAGCCTTGGATACCACCTTCCATTCCCAGCAAGCCCACCAACACTATCCTAAAAGGTTAGTTATCATTCATAGCACAGTACCCGTCCAATCAGCGAAGTTAAGCAACGTTGGGTCTGGTTAGTACTTGGATGGGTGACCGCTTGGGAACACCAGATGCTGTTGGCATCCCTACGTGTCAAGTGGGGTTGGTGGAGGATTAGTGCCCCTCCCTGTAAAACAATTAACTCTAAGCCCTTGGCCACCCCGTTTGGGATACATGGCGTCTGGCAATGAATGAATGAATGAAACAATAGTACCAATATATGTATAGGTATATGGTAGGTATTTAGGGTGACTTTTCCGAGGGTTGCTGACATAATTCATTTTCCCCCATAAGCTCTATTGTTAGTCCAACACGTTTTTGGTCCAACACGTGACCCATGCATGACAATATTACCGTGCTGGATGCGAGGGTACTGTACTTGGGTAGTGTGATGAGTAAGGATGGAGGTTTGGAGGGTGAAGTGCTTGAAAGGGTACAGCAGGGAAGAAAGGTTGCTGGTTCTTTGAAAGCAGTGATAAGAAACAGGGAAGTGAGCATGGAAGTGAAAAAGTTACTACATGACAGTATTGTGATACCAACTCGAACGTACGGAAGTGAAGCTTGGACGTTGTTGGAAGGACACAAGTCAAGAGTGAGAGCAGTGGAAATGGGTTATTTAAGAGGAGCCTGTGGAGTCACGTGGAGAGACAGGCTGACGAATGAGGATATAAAGGAGCGTTGTGGTGTGGATGTGGATGTGATAGGAAGCGTTATGAGGAACACAATGAGGTGGTTTGGCCATGTGGAGAGGATGGAGGGTGAAAGACTGACGAAGAGAGTGTATGTGAGTGAGGTGGAGGGGGGAAGAGGGAGGGGGAGGCCGAGGATGAGATGGAGGGATGGGGTGGAGAGGTATATGAGAAAGGGGGGTGTGAGTTGGGAGCAGGGCAGTGAAATGGCAGGGGACAGGGTGACTTGGAGGCGATTTGTTTGTGGCCACCCCAAATGGGATTGAGGCGTCTGGCAATAGATAGATAGAGATAAGACAGAATTGCCACAAACACTTATCTTTCTCCTCCTCTTACAAAGGAGAGCAATTAATGGTATATCCAACTTTTAATTCACCGGGACTCTACTTTCCTCCCAGGCCAACCTGCGCATCTTTCATTTCCATTCTATCACAAACTCTCCCCTGTATTTCAACATTTTGCCATGCCCTCCATCAATTCTTGGGGCTTTCCCCATTTTGACTTTCTTCATTGCTTTAAATACTTCCAGCCCCTCCCTACTCACCTCTCTCCTCACAGCCATTGCCCAACCACTTATAACTGTGCTACTTCTGTTCTCTATATTCAACAATTTCTTAACATGTTCTCTCCATTTACTTGCTTCTTTCCCTTCTCCACCAACATTCTTCCATTTTTTTGTTCACTCCCTCACTTCTTTCCTTATCACCTTGTTTTACTTTCTTGGCCTCCTTGAACAACAGTGTCTTACATTTCCCATTTAACACCCAGATTTCTTCTGAACTCCTCATCCAGCCTTTTCTTATTCACTCTTACTAGTTTCTTTGCCTCTCTCATCTTCTCAACATACAGCTCTCTTTTTCCATCTCTCAACATTCTTCATTACTCTACTTCCCATCCACTCACTGTATGTTTTATTCTTCTATGCTACAGCTCATTTCACCTCTTCATTCTACCATGCTGTTCCTTGCACCACCTTATGTCCTCTCTTCACTCTGCACACTGCCTCACAAGCTGCACAGTTTTCATCTGTGAATATCTTATACATGCCTTACACGTACTCCATCTACTCTCCAAATCTTTTCTACCCAGTCACTCCACTTCTCACTTGTACTCCACCTTTTATCATCCTCCTGTTGCCTTTCTACTAGCTTGGCAAGAAATGTTTCCTCCTGTCTTTCTCTACCTCTTTTCACCCAATCCTTTTGCACTGCTATTCTTGGATACAATTATGTTGCTGGTAATACAAGTGTTGGAAATATTCTCAATGTTACAAAACACTGCAAATGTACCACCTATGAAAAGAACTTCCAAGTTTTTGCTGAAAGCGTGGGACAAGGCTAGTGAGGCTGTCACGGGGTTTTTATAATATCACGGTAATTTTGGAATAAATGCTTAAATATTATTTAAATTGATATTAATATTCAATAATATTAAAGTGCAGGGACAATGATTGTCTTGCTAAATCGTGCAACGATTCTCTAAGAACGAGAATTTAAAGACTTTCTCAACAGTACACAGCAGAGACTAATTACTCACAATTGCTGAATTACTGTACTGTTAGCCTCTGGAGAAAGTTACTTCACACCTGACAATAAATAACTAATACTAATAATAATATCAGGCTCTTGCTGATGCTTTAACTCCTATCTGGCACAACGGATTTTAAGTTAACACAACAAGACTGGTCTAAGTACCAGTTATGAAAGCAAACGTTTATGCAAGCTAGGAGCTGTATGGAAAATAAGCTTAATTATGGAGAAATGAAACAAGATTTTACTTTACATTGAGCTCAAGAAAAAGAACTGTTAAATTTATTAATTACAAAAAATAAATTTAACGTTACAATTCAAATCAAATTAAATGAGACGCACTCACTCACTAAAGCTAAATACTTACGCCTAGGAAAAACACCTTAACTAAGCTCTTAAAACTAGGATTATACAAAAGGAAATACCGGTCGATGAATGCTATGTATCACCCAGGGGGTGGGAGGACTGGATTAACTGTGAAGTGGAGTTTGGGTACTAGCTGACCTCTCACACTGCTGGCACAGGACCTCTCTCCGTCACAGCAAACACTAGACTGAGTAAGTCGTGGGAACAAAAGCGGAGCACTAGGCCGCATTTTTAACGGTCAAGTGCAAGCAGGGGCGAACAATAAAGAAAACAATAGCATCGCTCAGTACAGCACTTAGTGACGTGCATTAAATCGGTCACTTCTGAAAACAGTGACGAATGTTTTGAAAAGTGTACCCCGAAATGGAGGGAGAAACGGTTAGCTGAGCGATACGCAGTGAGTTTTCCACTAATAGTTCGTGGCTTCTCACAAAAGGGAAATGTCGCGGATTGATTCGTGACAGAGGCAACAATTAATCTCGCACGGTAAGCTCTTGTACCCCATCTGTACAACCTTCACCCACAGGCAGTGTTACAGTCTCCTCAAACAGCTACAGAAGAGGCAGAGACAGCTGCAAGGAGACTAACTGGCAAAAGATAGCAAGCAGCAAACTAGTCAATGAATGACCTGGCAGCCCCAGAGGCTATAGACACAGCTCTGATAGAAAACAGGAATGAGACTGAACAGTCCCCACCTTCATACGCAAGTGACAGCAACAATTCAGCAATATGAGTACTCTCAACAGCATCCTGTAATTGCCAAAGCCCTTGATGAACAAGCGGTTCTTAACAAAAAATCAGTGCCAGGACATAATGAGGTGGCTACCAGCACAGACAGAACTGCTTGTTACTACAAGGCCTTACACACAGAAAAGGTGAACCACTGTAAACAAACTCATGACTCACTACCTTGTCCCAGCCTGGCACTCATCTCCAGCTTTACCTTGTGAGTTGGCTAGTGAAGATGATGATGACAATGATGATGATGATGGTGATGTGTCAGTAGTGCCTGCAGCTGTTTGAATGACTTCTATTGGCAACACAGCAACAAGGCACCACTGCAAAACAAAAGGCACAGCAGCAAGACCATGCCAGAACAAAGCAGGTGCCTCACTCAGCCTCATAACCAGCTCCATACTCTCCCATTTAGCCAGTCAACTTCCACACTTCAGGTGAGATAGCTACAATAAATGCATTTTTGTGCTAATTACTGCTTGGTACTTTTAAGACAAGTTTGAAGTGGTTAGGCAAAGCTTCAGGGTAGGAGGTGGGGGATCATTAGGTGTGAATCTGGGGAACGCTGGGACGAAATTCCCTTTTTTCCCCTTTGGTTGTACAGTATTGTTATCATAAAAAATGTTTCTATAAAATGCACCCTGGGTGGGGTCCAAATGTGTAATTGAAGGAATAAATGTAGGCCACTGTATTGAAAGGGCTAATTCTGCAACCGTAAAATGCCTGCTTGTACTTCCTTTTTTGGGGGGAGAGGGCTAAAGTCAGATGAGGTTACTTGTGCAAAAATTAAAGGCACCAAATATTTTAAAAATTATCGAGATTAATATTTCAGCTATGCACCAAATATTTTAAAAATTATTAATTAATATTTTATTCTATCTATCTATCTATTGCTAGATGCCTCAATCCCGTTTGGGGTGGCCACAAACAAATCGCCTCCAAGTCGCCCTGTCCCCCGCCATTTCACTGCCCTGCTCCCAACTCACACCCCCCTCTTTCATATACCTCTCCACCCAATCCCTCCATCTCATCCTCGGCCTCCCCCTCCCTCTTCCCCCCTCCACCTCACTCACATACACTCTCTTCGTCAGTCTTTCACCCTCCATCCTCTCCACATGGCCAAACCACCTCAGTGTGCTCCTCATAACGCTTCCTATCACATCCACATCAACACCACAACGCTCCTTTATATCCTCATTCGTCAGCCTGTCTCTCCACGTGACTCCACAGGCTCCTCTTAAATAACTCATTTCCACTGCTCTCACTCTTGACTTGTGTCCTTCCAACAATGTCCAAGCTTCACTTCTGTATGTTAGAGTTGGTATCACAATACTGTCATGTAGTAACTTTTTCACTTCCATGCTCACTTCCCTGTTTCTTATTACTGCTTTCAAAGAACCAGCAACCTTTCTTCCCTGCTGTACCCTTTCAAGCACTTCACCCTCCAAACCTCCATCCTTACTCATCACACTCCCCAAGTACTTAAACGTACTCACATTTTCCAATTCCTCACCATCCAACCTCGCTGTACATTCACTGACTTCACCTTTCTCAAAGACCATCACTTTACTCTTCCCTACATTCACCTTTAGATTCCGTTTCTTACACACTCTCTTAAACTCATCCACCAAGCCTTGCGGCTCCCCTTCGTCTTCACTCAACAACACAGCACCATCTGCAAACAAGAGTACAGGGAGTTTCCAAACACTATCCTCTCTCACCAGGGCCACTCCAACATCCACTACCCTACCTTGGTTTGAAACAGGGATGTGTCATGTCTCCATGATTGTTCAATCTGTACATGAATATTTTATTAATAAATTAATATTTCTGTTAAGAATAATGAACTTCGTATTTTACTCCAGATTACAACAAAGAGTTTTGTCCCTACCAATGAACCCCAATGCAGATGATGTACAATACAGTTTAGATTATCCTTGCTAACGCCACATGATTTATTCAACAACAACAAAATTTTCCTCATAATGACGGGATTAACCCCTACACCGCGGGCTTGTTTACCAATAACTTGCGTGTGCCGCGGGGTTATTTGGGCTCCGACAGACTCTCAAAAAATATTTGCCAAAAATCAGTTATTAGTCCTAGAATAATAAAATTACATATGCTTATGGCACATACCTTCAGCTTTCTCCTGGAATGATTGTTGAGCCTTCGTCCGTCACCGTAGGACTTGTGGAGACCTCTGAAGTAGGGTAACGAAGTCTCCACTTTACACTTCCCGACAACCCGTAATATGATTACCACAGCCAGATACAAACACTATAAACACTATTCTACAATTTTCAAGTAGTTTGGGATCCATACTCAAAAAAAAAAAACACTGTGAAAGCGATGGAAATTACGAGCGCGTCTGATCGTCGCACTGGCACTAGTTCGCTCTTGGTAGTCTGTCATTTATTATTCATAAAACCCCTCACACTTTATATTTCTATTACTATATAACACTTATATATATCTACAGTCTTTATCCATAAGTTTCCTTCAGTAGTATTAGTTTATTGTCACTGTAGGGATTCAATTTCTTTCAGTAAAATATGTAGCATTCACTTTCTCGTCCTGTATACTGGCATTGAGAGTGAATGTCACTTTCATCTTCACTCTCATAACTCATAGTATTCAGACATGCTAGAGTGAAACTTTCACTTTCATTACTCCTAGGGTATATACTCGTATTCTTATAATACTACTCATTTACATTTCTATTTACGTTCTCTATTTTATTTACGTTATTTACATTTCTATTTTATTTACACTGTGTTGTGCACTGTCACTTGAAATAACTTATAAAACTATTTTCCATTGTTCACGTATATTTACATTCATTACTTTCACTTGCTGTTTACACATTATTTACAATTCCAATTGCACTGTTTTACTCAATAGAAAGATCGTAGTCACTCTTTTATCAATTGTCAGCCCTTTACCTCTTTCCACACGAGGTTTAGTAGGGGGTAAAGGTCACAGAGCCATTTGCATGGGGGTGAAAAAAGGCCTTGAAGTCAGCAAGTTGAAACATACGTCCTCTCACTTCGGAAGATGAGAGTACACTGATAACGCAGGGGCAGCCTAGAGGCCTGCTTTAGGGGTTATTCAGAGTTACCAATATTACTTCTTGAAACAGCTAAGTCTAGCACTGATATGATTGGCAGGAAATCTAGACAATACATTATAAATTTGGTAGTTCCAGGTGAATGTAAATATTCTCCCTTCCCTCCTTACATGTATATTTATTACGAAAATAGATTAGAGGCCTACTTAGGAGATATATAATCAGAGCTACCAATGTTAAATCTTGAAACAGCTTTGTGTAGCACTGATATGATTGGCAGGAAATCTAGACAATACATTATAAATTAGGTCGTTCCAGGTGAATGTAAATATCACTTAGGCTTCTCCCTTCTCTCCTTACATGTATATTTATTACGAAAATAGATTATACGGCATATTTCAAGGGGAAAAAAACAGCGAAAATGAGCGAACGAGTGCACGTGAGGTGTTGTCAGGTGATAATTAGCCAATTCCAGGTGTATGGCACTCTCACTTACCTGATTTCTTTCTTGTATATATTATTTGGTATAAGAATACGACATAAGGCTTATTTCAATGGATGAAATCAGTGAAAAATTCCAGGGAAGATTTACTTAGCGTAGCATGGCCGGGCAGGCGAGAGCATAGGGTAATGGAGGGGGGGGTAGGGAGGGGAGTCAAGAACGGGGAGAAATGGCTAAATTGTCAACAATGGATGGGAGTACAGATGAGATTAGGAGTGCTGACTAGTGTTGGACATCGGCAGTACTGATAGATGATACAAGCCCCCACTTGGAAGCCCAGGTGAATTCAAAATAACACAGAATCACAAAAGCGACGCCCCGCGGTATGATCCCTTGCTCCCAAGCGTCACGAAAGTGACGCCCCGCGGTTAAGGGTTAATGAAGCATGTATCTAGCCTCTCCTGTTCAAAAAACTCTCATCAAACCTACATAAAATTTTCTGGATATGCCAGGAGTAAAAGGAAAACATTTGTTATCGGGTTAAAAGTTACCCTTTGGATCTGGTGACATCTTTTTCATTGCAATACTGAAATTTCTCACTGCCTGCTGAGGATTTTGTTTTGGCGAAGCTTTTCAAATCGATGTAGTAAGATGTAGTCTTCATTAAGGAGACCCCTTTAAACTGAATAAAACTGGCAATGACCCAACTGAGAGTGAGCACAAAAAATCTAACTGAAGGTTAACCTCTTTCATTCCACTGATTTATATTTCATCTTATTCATTCTACCTTCAGACAATTTTATTCAGTTAAACTGAGTCTTTCGGAACTGAAGGAGCTTCATATAACCATCATTTACCCAATCACTACTAAACTGTTCTCCTTATTACTAAACTGTTCTTCTTATTACTAAACTGTTCCCCTTATTTCTAAACTGTTCTTATTACCAAACTGTTCTCCTAATCTGAACGAAAGAGTCTGAATTTGCATGAGCTAACCGATAACATACGTCACTGAACTGATGGGGTTAAAAAGCATTGTTGATTAGTGCCAGGGTGAGGAAGGCTGTGAACATACATCTAGAGTGCAGCCTTCTCCTTTTTGTTTAAATGCTGATCTTTCGAATTTCAGAATATTACATCAGATTCTCAACTTAAGCCAGAAATATGTTCCAAAATACTGCCCACATTTTTTATACAACAACTACTGTACTGTGGAGGAATTTAGCATATGAGCTCTACAGATACTACTGGAACTTTAAATGGCCATTATCTGTAATTTACTGTAGGTTTAATAGTAAAAAAGAATGCAGAGAAACTCTATTCATGATGAAGACTTAATGTACTGGTAGGTTTATAGCAGATTTTCTAGGTTTGAAATGCCTCAAAAATATAAAAATGACTGCAAATAAGTATACAGTAGAAGTCCTTTCATTCTGCATCTGGTCTTACAGTATTTCCGGTCTTTTAGTGGTTTTCATAACAGTCCCATTACGATAGTTCTCTGCTCTTCTGGCATATATGCTGCGCCAATTGGTCAATTTGGCACTGTGGGCACTAAATCTAGCTCTTTTCATAATAATTTATCACTTTTCATAATACAGTAATCACTCCAATATCCGACGTAATACAGCCATAGGTAGGTCCGGTTATTGGTTTTGTCCAGATATTGGGCCCCAGCTTATGGACTTGTACTTATGGACCCTAACTCAGAGAAACACCTACACAACTCCCTCTGGACATGCATAGCACCAATTTAAGACCCAAATCACACCAATCAGGTACATAAATGACTGAAATAAATGCAAAAGAAACATAAAATGAGGGTTTAGAAGTATGTTCACACATTAATAAACATTCTGGTACTTATGGACCCTAACCTAGCCTAACTCAGAAAAACACATTCCTACTGCACATGCATAGCTACTAACACCCTATTCACACCAATAAAGGACATTAAAGAGTGAAATGAGGTAAGTATAGTATGGAAAAAAGTACAGTATGAAACATTCTGGCTACTTACAGCAAGTCCCTGGCCACCTCGATGAATAACCGCCTCCTCTCGGACTCTGACAGTAAGAACGATTTCCTGAAGCACTTGCAGTACACTGTTCCTGAAGTCTTGCACTGAACTTAGTCAATAACACACAGAAGTCTGTTCTCTTCACAGTGTGCACTTTTGTCTAAATAATGCTCCATTGTAACTTACTAAGTGTTGCACTTTAACTTTTCCCATTCTTATAATTTTCCAAAGCCAAAACAAACAAGTCTATTTATGTTAAATTTTGTTTCTATAGAGTCTTTTCTCTCACAACTTTAAATCCTTAACACAACACACTGTTTTTTTCACTGCACAACACTCAAAATTCCCGTGTGGTCTAGTGGAGAAGTTCTTGCTGTTTATTCACTGTCAGAGTCTGAGAGTATCACTGGCAGGCGACCTAGGGGTGCATCGCTGGGTCGTGGTGATGGCGTACCCACTGCAGACGACTCTGAAGACAGCCGCAAACTCACGTCGAGCGGTGACTCCACTGTGGCTGATGTGCTGGGCTGTGGCTCGGAGCATGAGGGCCTGTCTTGGGGAGGCAACGGAGTGGAGCCAGGGCTGGGCACAGCAGGGGTCACGGGCTTGAAAAAACTGTCAATGGTTGATTGACGCAATGACCGACGATTCTGATGATTGATGATGTGCTGCCTGAAAGCACGCACTTCCTCCATGAGTCCCAAGGGCTCCATCTCCCTGTCGTAGTCCGGGTGTTACAGGTAGTCTAGGACGAACTCTAGATGTTCCCGGAGTGCGCTCAGCTTGGGGATGGCTGGAGTAGTGTCCTGCTGAGAGGAGCCTGCATCATCGTCGCCTTCAGCGTCGAAATCTTCAAGTTCAGTACTGACACCTGCAACCGAAGACGCGATCTCGATATCAGACAACGTCTGATACCCAAGATCGCCCTCGTCGTCATCCAACCACTCACGAACATCGTCCACATCTACATCGTCGCCGTGCGTACGTAGCCGTGCATGGAAGTCATCCACGTCAAAGCCTAGAAAATCGTACTCCACATCCGTTCCGAGAAGCAGAAGAGATCAACCATTTTCCAGTCTTCACAGGGACTTCCTTCCATGCACTAGCCCAGTTGTACAGCGCAGACTTGATGTTGTAGCGGCGAAGGTTTTCCAAAGTCCGCTTGCCTCGTGTGTCCCGTCCCTCCCTGCGCTCGTCCTCGTCCTCGAGAACAACCATCACCTCGTCCAGGAACTTCCGACAGTATAGGCGCTTTGTTGCCACGATCACTCCTTGGTCCATTGGTTGGATGAGAGCAGTCGTATTAGGTGGCAGAAACATGCACCTAATACAGCCATTTTCAGCAACCAAGTCCTTGTCGCATGGGTGGGCAGGTGCATTGTCGAGTAGAAGGAGGGCCTTTACCTGGTCGCGCAGGATTCCCAGTGTCTTCGTCTGGTAATGGATGACCTCCTTGACGAAGTGACGGTGAAACCAGTCTTTGAAGATCACAGCTGTGAACCATGCCTTCAAAGAATGGTACCAGATGACAGGAAGGACATCCATCACCCCACGAAGGCACCGAGGCTGCTTTGCGCGGCCAACAACAACGGGCTTAAGCCGGTGCATGCCGTTAGCACTGGCACAACACAAAGCAGATATCCGTTCCTTGGAAAGCTTGCAGCCAGGTACACGCTTCTCCGTCTCCTCGGCTAGAGTGTTCGTTGGCAGCGAGCGATAGAATAGGCCAGTTTCGTCAGCGTTGTAGACTTGACCAAGAGTTAGGCCCTCCCTGTCGATCAAGCCCTTCACCTTGTGCCGAAACTCGTCAACTCCATCCTCGTTAGCGTCCAATGCTTAGCCATGTGCTTTACGGTTGGTAAGGCCATGCCGCAACTTGAACGCGAAGAGCCAACCCTCGGATGCCTTGAAGTCTAGGGCGTCGTGAAGCCTGGCGAACTTCTCAGCAGCAGCCTTCAGCTCCGTTCCACGTACCATCACACCAGCAGCACGTTGTTGTCGATACCAAATCAACGTGGATCTGTCGATTTCTGCAAACTTGGGGGTAAACATAACCTTCCTTTCCACGTTGTGTTTGCTTCTCGACGAGAAGTCAGCCGTGTACTGCAAGAGTTTGTCTCGGGACCTCTTGATATCGAACAAAGTAGACCGGGCCAGGTTAAACTCGCAGAGAATGTGGAAAGAAGACCACCCCGCATCTACTTTCTCCAATATCTCCCTCTTCTTCTCCAGAGTCAACACCACTCTCTTCCTTTTCTCAGGTGGCAGGGCCATCATCACACACACTAAGAGGAGGCCCGAGAGCAGCAGGAGGCCCTGCAGCAGGTAGGGCACCACCACAAAAGCAATCACGTGGGCAGCCATTACGACGAGCGTGCACTCGCGGCGAGAGACAGGCGGAAAGTGGGGAGGATGCAGGGGCGCTCTATCGGACGTCGGAGGAATGACGTGCCAAAACAATGCTCTCCCGCGGCGTGCGCGGTAAGTTCAAATTACGGACAGGAAAAAATCTTTCTTTTTTTTTATCCCAGGACGATTATGTCAGGGTAGTGGGGATGTTCGGTTATTGGGCGTCCAGATATTAGGGTGATTACTGTAATTTAACACCAATAAATATTATATTTTCTTTTATATCTAGTGCATTTTGAAGTCCAATTTAGTGCGATTGTTTGAAGAGTACATCTATAGCTTAGTGCATTTTAAAGTTGATCTTAGCGCTTTTTATGATTTCTGCTAGTCAACACTGCATGGGGGGAGGGAGGGGGAGGCCGAGGATGAGATGGAGGGATGGGGTGGAGAGGTATATGAAAGATGGGGAGTGCAAGTTGGGAGCAGGGCAATAAAATGGCGGGGGACAGGGCGACGTGGAGGTGATTTGTTTGTGGCCACCCCGAACAGGATTGAGGCGTCTGGCAATAGACAGATATACAGATAGAACACTGCATGTGCCGTTGGTCATCATGACTCGAATCTAGCTTTGTGAGTGGGAACTATCTATCTATCTATCTATTGCCAGACGCCTCAATCCCGTTTGGGGTGGCCACAAACAAACCGCCTCCAAGTCGCCCTGTCCCCCGCCATTTCACTACCCTGCTCCCAACTCACACCCCCCTCTCTCATATACCTCTCCACCCCATCCCTCCATCTCATCCTCGGTCTCCCCCTCCCTCTTCCACCCTCCACCTCACTCACATACACTCTCTTCATCAGTCTTTCACCCTCCATCATGCTATTTTATGGTCATACTCTCATTCTCGTGTTGCACTATGACCTCTACTAGTGGAAAGCCTACTGGCGTTGTGAAAAAACACACCCATAAGATGCTGGCTATCACCAAGAGGATTTATTTATTGAAAAAACTGAAGATGGGCATTCCTAGGAAGAAGATAATGCAATATTTCAGTGTAAGCTCTTCCACTATATATGACCTTAAGAAGCAGAAGGCTGATTTAATGCTTAAAGTTGACCAGTAATACCTGTATTTGCTTGACACTCTGATTGCACTGAGGTGACCGACCATGATTGCCAGAAACTTTTTGGCAGGTTTTCCTGGTCATCTGGCAGTTTCTGCTCTTTCGGCACCTGCTTGGTCCCAAAGATGCTGAATGAGAGGACTTTACTGTATACAGTAGGGCCCTGCAATGAATGTTTTTCTGACTAGCGATTTCAAGTCTAGCGATAGGATAGAAACTGTCTTCAGCTTCATAACCTGCGACAAAAACCTCAAAACCAGCAACTCCGCAGCAATCGTCGTCTAGCGAGCGAACCGTGAGGCACATTTCGACTCATTTTCCTAGTGAGCGAGTCTCATCTAGCGAGTGAGCCACACCTAGCGAGCGAGTCATATGGCGCATTTCGATTCACTGTTGTCCTGCCCACTGCTATGTTAGTGCGACCTTGCCCTTTTTTATACCTGGCTACCCTCATTGTTCACTGTTTTCACTAGAGACAAGCTATCAATGTACTCAACGAAAATGAAGGACCAGATGATGTTGCCCCACTCAGCCCCATTGTACCTAACGACTATGAAGGGTTTGAAAGTGATGATGAGATACTACAGGAGATACAGACAAAGGATGGTGCTCAAGAAGGTGGCAATGGTGGAGAGGAGGATGGCGATGGTGGTGGTGGCGCTTACTCTTAGTAAATATGCGCATTCCCATCTCCCAACTTTTTCTTTCAATAAACTGCATTCTAAGCATTTAATGGTGACTTTTTGTTGTCCTAATAATTATAATAAGTATATAAAAATGAGACTTTTTAGTGGAGAAAAGTAAACAAAAATGGAAAAACAGTCAAACTTTCTAAATGTTCCAGTTCATTTTTATTTTTCGCTATATAAAGTTTGCCTCCAAACTAGCGGTTTCACAACAAGCGAGGTTTCATGAGTCTCTTCAGATCGCTAGTTGTGAGGCCCTACTGTATAAAAATTTGCTGCAGACAGGGATAATTAGAAGCAATGCTTAAATTTGCCAATAAAAAAATGCAAACACATGCTGCTGATATGACCATAAAATGGCAATGTGAATTAACAGACATCAGTCTAAAGAAAGCGGTATCACTCATTTATATATACACTCAACCCTCGGCTATCACTCCCAATTGGTCCCGCTATGGTTGCGCTATAGCCGAAACCATGATAGCCGAATTGAAGAACTTATGGTAATAATTCTAACTGGTGCCATGACCACAATATTTACCCCTAAGATACCTTTTTTGTACCACATATTAATATATAATAGTCTAAAAATGAGCATGTTTTATGATGTGATCATAATTCTTATAAATACCCCTCACAGTTGATTCACTGATGTTATGTTTCTTCCCTACACTTTGCTTGGTCTCACCATTCTCTTTAAGTTTCACATTTCCAGTTTATCTGCATAACTTAAGTTCTTCCTCTTCTTTATTTCCCTGCCAGGTGCCGCAGCATTATGCTGGGTAATGGTAGGGGGACGGGGAGGGGGTACGTTGGCCATGGTCATATCATAAAAAAGGTTGTTGTTCTTGCTATTACTCTTCACGATCTGAGGGTGCGCACTTGAATGGTTTGGCGGGCAAGAGACTCAGTTGGGAGGCCAATCAGCGTTCGGCTGGCGCTGACGTCACACGACCAATCATGGAGTGAAGCTTTTGTTGGCTGGGCGGAGCACTGGAGCCTGGCCTTTTTGAAATTTTCGAACATTTGTGGTGCACGATAGCAGGCATTTAGTGCATGATAAAGGTATTTGGGTAGTTTTTTATACAGGCGTGATAGCGAGATAAGCTATAGCAAAACACGTGATAGCCAAGGGTTGAGTGTAATCACAATTATCCAGAGACAACAGTATAATGTTCAAACATATCACCTATGTTAAATAAAAATAACAGCAAACTCTAGCATTTATGTCTATTTTTATACAAAAAAAAACCCTTAGCAAATATTTATACTGTTCTTATGCAAACTTTACAGTTGCTACCAATTTTTAGAGCAATATATACTCAGTTCAGTTTCATAGAATTCTTAATGATATATATAGAGTACTGTACTGTACTATACTGTATGTATATATATATATATATATATATATATATATATTTGTGTGTGTACAGTATATTAGTATAACATATTGAGGCGTCTGGCAATAGATAGATAGATATTTCTTACCAGAGGTCTGATGACATACTGTTACTCTGTTGCCAACATTCTGGAATAAAACAGTACATGTTATTACAAACTTGTAGTTAACTTATGTTAACATCCACAAAACAAGTGTTTCTGATCTAATCTAATATCAAAATGATGCCATGTTTAATCTTCAAAAATCCACATTGGAGCTGGTCATGGTAAACTGATGCATTCTGTGAACTGGAAGCTAGACCAACTACCAAACCAGCTAATTACTTCCCAATAGCTGCTGGAAGCTGTTGGGAAAAAAGAAATTTGAGATGTATAATAAGATTTGTTGCTGGAGCTAGCTTTGTGGCTGGGGTAAGGAGTGGTTGGAGGAAGTTCAGAGAGCTGTTCCCTTTCCTGACACTGAGAGAGCTCTCCCTCCGTACTAAGGGGTATCTGCATGCAGCATGTGTTAGGAGTGTAAGGTGGCATGGTAATGAGACCGGGGCAATAAAGGAAGAGGATATTCATAGGTTCAAATGTACAGAAATGACAGTGATTAGATGGATGTGCAGTGCAACCTTCAATGCGAGCCTGGTGGGGCTAGGTTTACGAGTGAAGAGTTTAGAGGAGGGATGGGACTGGAGTGTATTTGTGCTGTGATGAGGAGGGGTAGATTGAGGTGATATGGACATGTGGAAAGGATCGTGGATGACAACTGAGTGCAGAAAGTAAGGAGTGTGAATGTCGGAGGTAGAGCTGTGAGAGGCAGACCATAAAAGACCGAGGACAAGGTCATAGAGTGTGACCTCAGGGATAAGGGACTGAATAGGGAGGCTGACAGAGACTGAGTAAAGTGGAGAGCTGCCATCAAGAGATTTAGGCTTATGAAATCAAGCATGCTGAAGCCTTTATAGACATTACAAATAAGATTTGTAGCAATAATCATGTCTTGGCTTAGACTTTGACTTTACGTACAGTACTGTCACATGCAAAAGATGACTGAGTGACTGTACTTGTGACTGAATGCTTACTGCTAGTTACGAAGCTTGTAAAAAAAAAAAAAAAAAAACTCCTTAAAGCTTGTTTTTAGCTCCAAAAGTTGATCATCAGGGAGTCCTAAATTCCAATGTCAGCCTTAGATATCCTTGCTACAAAACATATGTATGTGCACAGGGTTATGAGAGAGGTTGCTGTTGTTGTTGCCCAAGGTTCATCAGAAAGTGAACCTTGTGGACTGCAGGCTCAACCAGGCCTCCTCCTGCAGTCCTCCATCCTCATTTCCTAAGACAGTGAGGGCTTTGAGGAATCTTTGTTGTTTTTTGTTTCTGTTGTTTTTTGTTTACGTATGAGTCTGGGGGAAATAGCAGTCAGATAGATTATTTTCTGGTTAGGAGGGCCGATAGGAGGTTAGTGAGGGATGTTAAAGTTATAGGAAGTGAGGAGTGTGTGCAGCAGCACAAACTACTGATTTGTGATATGGTGCTTAAAGAACAAGTGATGAAAAAGAGGACTTATGTACCTAGGAGGAAAATATGGAAGCTGAAAAACCAAGTAGTAAGGGATGCCTTCTATAGCGAGTTGAGGAGAGTGGTGGCTGAACAGGGAGCTGTAGACAGAGGCGTTAATGAACAGTACAGAGCCCTCAAGAACAATTTCTTGAGAGTTACTGATGTAACATGCGGCTGGACAAGAGGACCACCAAGACATAAAATAACTTCATGGTGGGATGAGGGTGTAGAAGCTGCAATTAAGGAGAAAAGAAGGCTTTTCCGGGAATGGAAGAAGGGTGGTAGCAAAGAGGAATATTTGGCTGCCAAGCGTAGGGCTAGGAGAGAGGTATACAGGGCAAAGTCTGAGTCACAGAGACAATTACTTGATAACCTAAATCATGGGGAAAGGAAAAATATATTTAGGGTGGCAGGTCAGGTGAAGAGGGATAATCGGGATATCATAGGTGAGCAGTGTGTGAAGAATGATGAAGGAAGGGTAGTGGTGAACAGTGAGGATATTAAAGATGCATGGAGAGAGCATTATAACCGGTTGTTGAATGAGGAGTTTGACTGGGACAGGGAAGGTTTGGAGACAGCAGATCCAGTGTCTGGCCCTTGGCCTTTGATTGATACTGCTACTGTGAGTGAGGCAATAGGCAGGATGAGGGTGGGGAAGGCAGCAGGTGTGTCTGGGTTGACTGCCGAAATGTTGAGGCCTCAGGCGATATAGGGGTGAATTTAGTCACTGACCTGATAAATAGGATTATTTATGAGTGTGTTGTCCCAGATGATTGGCTGAAGAGTGTAATTGTAAATGTGTATAAAGGGAAGGGTGATGCCCTGGAAAGAGGGAATTATAGAGGTATAAAGCTTTTAGATCAGATAATGAAGGTAATGGAGAGAGTTTTAGAAGGTATGATTAGAGAAAGAGTGAATATTGATGAGATGCAGTTTGGGTTTATGCCAGGTAGGGGGACCACTGATGCCATATTCATTGTTCGACAGCTTCAGGAAAAATATATTGGTAGGAGAAGGGATCTTTATTTGTTTTTGTTGATTTGGAAAAGGCCTTCGACAGAGTCCCTAGAGAGGTGGTGAAGTGGGCAATGAGAAAGCTTGGCTTGGAGGAGTGGCTGGTTAGGGTGGTTATGGCCATGTATGTGGGTGCTCACACCCAGGTGAGAGTGAATGGAGATTTGAGTGATGAGTTTTCCGTGAATGTTGGTGTGCATCAGGGGTCAGTCTTGAGTCCCATGTTGTTTATCATGGTACTTGAAGCCCTTTCACGTGACTTTAGAAACGGACTCCAGTGGGAGTTGTTGTATGCTGATGATTTGGTGTTGATTGCAGAGAATGAAAGGAGGCGGAGGAAAGGTTTAGGAAGTGGAGAGATGGTATGGGGCAAAAGGGTTTAAGGGTAAATGCAGATAAAACAAAAGTGATGATATCTAGGGTTGGTGGCGGTACTGTCAAAGACGAGGGAGAGTGGCCATGTGCAGTTTGCCACAAGGGCGTGGGAAGTAATTCCATCTTGTGCGGTGTGTGTGATAAATGGGTGCATAAGAGATGTAGTGGTATCAGAGGTAGACTGCGAGATAATGCTGATTTTATGTGTACGGCGTGCCGGGGTGAGCAGGTGGAGATCGTCAGACGTGAAAGAATTGAACTTGCTGGTGAATCTCTTGAGTGTGTGGAAGAGTTTTGTTATTTAGGAGACATGTTGTGTGCTGGAGGTGGGGCTGGAGCTAGCTCTGTGGCTAGGGTGAGAAGTGGTTGGAAGAAGTTCAGGGAGCTCTTGCCTCTCCTGACATTGAGGGGCTCTCCCTACGTGCTAAGGGGTCTTTGTATGCAGCGTGTGTTAGGAGTGTAATGCTGTATGGCAGTGAGACCTGGGCAGTGAAGGAGGAAGACATTCGCCGGCTCAGACGTACAGAAATGACAATGATTAGGTGGATGTGCAGTGCGTCCCTGCGTCCAAGGCCTGGAGGGGCTGGGTTTACAATGGAAGAGTTGAGAGGTAGGATGGGACTGGAGTGTATTGGTGTTGTGATGAGGAGAGGTAGATTGAGGTGGTTTGGACATGTGGAGAGGATGGGGGATGATAGTTGGGTGAGGAAGGTGAGAAGTGTTAATACTGGGGGTGGGGTTATTAGGGGTAGACCGAGAAAGACATGGGACGAGGTCATTAAGTGTGACCTTAGGGTTAAGGGACTGAACAGGGAGGCTGCAATGGATCGTGCAGCATGGAGAGCCGCCATTAGGTGACCAAGGCCGACACATGCAAGCATGTTGGAGCCTTTAAAAACGAAAACGAAAACGATTGCCCAGTCTCTCTGGCCATGCAGACCCACTGACCAAAGGTAAACAACAGCTTCTGTGGGACAGTTCTACACACATAATATAGTACATACACAGTGTATGGAACTGGCACCCCACTGTGGTAGACAACGCCTTACCAGGGTCAAACCAAGGTCCTTCCCACAGCAAGATGCTGGGAAATAAAAGGAGGTTAGACTCCGCTGGAAACTGCAGCTGCAACACCTAGGGTGTACAACATCACCAAATATAGGTTCCTTGTCAGTGCTGAGGAATATCTGTATACTTGGGCAGATAAGCTTCCTGTTTATGTTGATGTCACCATGTGATGGAATCCCTCTCCAATACCATCCATCCATCCATCATCCAATCCTATGTTTCCCCATGAGGAGCATAGCGGCCTGGGACTGGGCAAGTTGGTCCTGACATTTAAGATGAGAGTGACCAGCCTCACTCATCCCTCAGTCGTATTACGTGAACAACAAATCCCAACCACCCCCTGGCTATACAGTAAACCTGCACTGGCTCAATCTGATTGGAGTGCCTTAATTACTCACTAAACCACCAGGCACCACAATTTGGCAATATGGTTAGCGCCCACCGTAGTAAATGGTTTCCTGGTGTACAGGAAACCATTTGGCTTGTCATTCAGTGTAGAGTCACCCATAGTCTGAAGGAAAAGGAAAGCATGAAGGAAAGAAATACTGAAGAGGGAGTGTACAGCTACCCATAGGCAGAAGGTAGAGGAAAGAATGAAGGAAAGAAAGACAGAACAGGAAGGACTATGAGGTAAAAACTCAATTTATGGAGAAAGGATAGAGTATCACACAGCTAATGCAATTAGATGCTGCTGTGTTGCTTGTTAATAGTGAACAAGAGCTTGCCACATTGGAGCAGTTTTGTGGATGTCAGAGTGTCAGTCTCTGGAAGTAAATGCGAATAAAGAGTGTTCATTGTTAAGATAGAAGGTTACTCCTAGTGTGGTCTGTTTGTGAATGGAGAGAGATGAATAGGTGGGAGAATTAAAGTACCTGGCTGCAATGATAAAGAAGATAGTTAAATATGCAAAGGAAGTAGAAAGAAGAGCAGCACAGAGAAGGAAAGTAGCTGGTGTTAGGAAGGCCTACATACGAAACATGAGTCTGAATGTGGCAGATGCGAGAGGTTTACAGGAAGGAGTTTGAGTGCCCTTATTAATATATGGGTGTGACTCTTCAGTGAAGCAAGAAAACAAAAAGTCAGGGGTATGAGCAGTGGAAATGGGGTTATAAAAAAATGTGTGTGGAGTGCGGAGAGCATATGGGATAGGAAATGATGTGATTTGTGAATGAGTAAGGAAGTCTGTGAACACTAGAGGTGAAGAATCTATCAGATCATATAGTCATGTGGAGAGAATGGATGTAAACAGGGTGGTGAAAAGGATGCAAGTCTGAAGATGGAAGGGTACATACTAGGCAAAGGCAAAGAAAGTACTGTAGATATATATGGCAAACTTGTGTGTGAGAAAACAAGACATGAACAATGACAGGGCTAGCAAACTGATAACGGAAGGAGCTGGTTGGAGGGAGGAATGTATGATAGGGGTTTGGCACCCTGTTTGTTATTTGGTGATGGGAGAGTCATCACACTAATTCTAGTTGATATGGTATGTAATGTATGGCACATAAGAGATGTTTATGCCTAACAGGTGGAGTACAGATTCAAGAGGGTTTCAGTGGTAGGTGACAAAGTGTGGCCAGTTCAACTGGGCAGGCTTGTTCTCTGGAGTCTACCAGTAGTTCACCCACTCCTGAAGTTGGGAAAGAGGCTAGGATGATGATGAAAACTATCAATCTCTATTCCTCTCTATAAGCAGATACATTAATTCCATGAGGAGTTGATCCGTGTAAATCACCTCCATGTCACCTTGTTCATCATCAGCTTACCCTTCCTCAAACTCATACCACCTTCATTCATGTACTACCTTTCCACCCCATCCCTCCACCTCATCCTCAACCTTCTCCCCTCCCTCTCTTCCTTTATCTTACTCACATGCATTCACCTCGTCAATCTCTCACTGTCCATTCTCTTTTCAAGAGCAGACCATCTCGGAGTATTTCTCCTGACACTAACACATCCTGGTTAATGCCATAATGCTCCTACGCTTTCTTGTTTATCCGTCGTTTCACATAAATCTACGTGCACCTCCAAGGTACCTCTCTTCCACTCCTCTCTGTCTTGACTTGTCTTGACTTGTGCCTCACAAAGTCCAAGCTTCACTTTCATATGAGAAAAAGAACATCATAATACCACTGTACAACTTCTCTGCCTCTACATTCACCTCACTCTTCCTATCACTGCCCTCAATGTACCAATAAATCTTCCTTCCCAGCTGGACCCTCTCTCATATGATACCCTCTAAACACCCTTTGTCGCCAATATTTATGATACATAAATATTTGAAGACACTCATGGTCTCTATTCTCTGATCATTAAGCCTTACTGTGCACTAAGTGACTTCATTCCTCTCAATGATCATAACGTATTCTTACTCACATTCACTTTCTACTTCCATTTCTTGCACACACTTCCAAACTCTTCACAGAGTCTTACAACTCCCACTCATCTTGACTTAACAGAACAGTATCTTCAACAAACAACAGTACAGGCAATTTCCAAAACCGACCCTCTTTCACTTGGGAGATTTAAACATCCACTTCCCTACCTTGTCTTTCTCTTACCATTATCCATATATAAACAATGATGGAGCTGTGCTATATCTGTGCTTCAGTTCAACATTCAATAAACAACTCACTTTATTATTCACAGGCACTACAGTAACTGAGGCCTAATACATACTCTTAATTTTCCATTTATATACTTCAAGAACAAGAAACCTGGTGGTATGGTTGGTTGAGCCCTCAAGCTGGAATGTGCTGTAGCTTCTGTGCCACCATTCAAGTCCAGGAGATGGTCAGGGGTTTTCTATTATGTAAAACAGTAACAGTACCATAGGCTGGTCTCCTACCCTTGAATATTCTGGACTGCAGCAGCCTAACCAAAGGCCCCTATGCTCTGAAGAGACCAACAAGGACACAGCATTTTTTTTTTTCCTTCCAGATTCCTTTCTGTCTCTCTCATTTGCTTCTCCAGATACACAAAGGCAACATTCAACTTGTTTTCCTTCTCTACACACTTTTCTAATAAAGTGTACTGTTCATCTTTAGAGAGAATTTTGGTCTGCATACTCCCCCTTTCCTTCCTAAACCACCTTGTCCCTCTCCAACAAACTAAGTGATTCTGTCACTAACCCTGTTGACAAGTATCCCATAAAACTATGAAGTAAACTAAGAATATGGCTGCTACACTCTTCTTTACAGGCAAAATGATGCACTATTAAAAACAAGCAGGACATGGTTCTGGTTTAAAACTGAAGGGTTATTATAATAAAAAAAAATGTGGAGAGAATGGAGGGTGAAAGACTGACGAAGAGAGTGTATGTGAGTGAGGTGGAGAGGGGAAGAGGAAAGGGGAGGCCGAGGATGAGATGGAGGGATGGGGTGGAGAGGTATATGAGAGAGGGGGGTGTGAGTTGGGAGCAGGGCAGTGAAATGGTGGGGGACAGGGCGACTTGGAGGCGATTTGTTTGTGGCCACCCCAAATGGGACTGAGACGTCTGGCAATAGATAGATAGATAGTAATCTGGCTTGCTGCACTGTTCCATTTTATTTGGAAAGATACAGTTTCTTCAGATCATGGCTCCTTTATTGGGTCAAGTTTCATTCGTTCATTTTGTTTCACTTACAAAGGCTCCAACAAGCTTGCATGTGTTGGCCTTGGTCAACTAATGGCAGCTCTCCATGCTGCTTGATCTCTGGCAGCCTCCCTGTTCAGTCCCTTATCCCTGAGGTCACACTCTATGACCTGGACCCAGGTCTTTCTCAGTCTGCCTCTCACAACCCCATCTCCAACATTCACATTTCTCACTTTCTGCACCCAACTTGCATCTCCTGTCCTCTCCACATGCCCAACTCATCTCAATCTACCCTTCCTCATCACAGCACCAATAAACTTGAGTCCCATGCTTCCTCTCAACTCTTCCGTTGTAAACCTAGCCCCCCTCAAGCCTCACATTCAAGGAGGAACTGCACATCCACCTAATCATTGTCATTACTGTATGTTTGAGCCTATGAATATCCTCTTCCTTTACTGCCTAGGTGTCACTACCATACAGCATTACACTCCTAACACATGCCGCATACAAAGATCCCTTAACATGGAGGGAGAGCCCTCTCAATGTCAGGAGAGGTAACAGCTCCCTGAACTTCTTCCACCCTTAAAATAAATAAATAAATAAATAAATAAAACAAAAATAAAACAAATAAATAGAAATAAAAACTTTCAGTATTAAGCTGCTAATGAATTCACATCTATTCTTCACTTAAAGCTGCTCCAGGTTCACCATAAAGTTGCTACATATAAAGTCAGATTTTGTTTGTGCTTTCAACCTTTCAAATCATATATATACTGAAAGCATAACTCACATCACGTTGTTTTACTTAGCGTCGCATTTTGCTTGCACACATCCAGACTCTAAGTGAAGACTAACTGTATCTGCTTAAGACTAGGGCTCTTATTTTTGTCGGGTAAGGAGGCTCCCTAATACCTCTTCCTTAACTATTTATTTTTCAAACTACTCATTAATATCCCCTGATATGCTTCTTATATCTTTTCAGTACTGACACAGATTGCATAAATATCATCACCATCAGCATCATCTAATCCAACGTTGTCCCATGAGGAGCGTTCATGCCTGGGGCTAAGCACGTTGGTCCTGACATTAAGATGAGAGTGACCAATCTCACTCACCTCTGAGTGGCATTACGTGAGCAATAAACCCCAACCAACCAATGGATATAAACTGACACAAGCTCAATCCAGTTGGAGCACCTTAATTACCCACTACAACACCAGGCGCCATAGTTTGGTTCTATGGTTACCACCCGGCATAGTAAACGGTTTCCTGGTGAATAACACACAAGAATGTAGTAATGGAGCAGAAACAGATATAAACTGGTAAAAAAGAGATGCTAGTAAGCTGCCTAGCCATACTAGAATACTGCCCTATGACACTTGGTATAACTTATATATACCTCTGCCACCCTAATTCATCCTTCCTTATGTAACAAAAGCTAAATTGTGCCTGTGTACTCCAACATACTTGGGTGAAAATTGGTCATGTAAATCTGAGTCTGTTGGGACACCCTCAGAACTGTAACATCATCCTTCAACAGTGTTTCTGTAATATGGTGGACAAGCAGTAGGACAGACAGGTAAACACTAGAGAAAAAATAACCTTTATCCTTTGGCTGGTAGATGGACTGACACAATAATTCTGAACAACGTTTTCTGGTATGAAGCAGTCACTTCAGTAATAATGACTGAATATTCAAAAATTGAGGGTTCTCAAGAAGAAAGGACTAGTATTACCTCTTTAAACAAAAATCAATAATAATTTAAGTGAAGTAGACAGCCAGCTACAGTACTGTATTATCAAGAAAAAATCCCAACTGCAAATAATCAAATAACTAAAAATACTTGCCAATTTTCTGCCTGGATCTGTCAGATGCGTTCTCTTGCGTGACCTGAAATTTACAGAACATAGTTAAAAGGGAACAGCCAGTACCAATAAATGGTGGCAATACTGTACTCTCTTCACTTTAACTTTGCCATTACTCCATCCTGAATCATGATTTGTAATAAATTTTAAACAACAGAAAATGACAAAGATGTCTTACAGAAACGATGCACTGTACTGTATAGCCACAGAATCGTCTTTCTCTGTCACTGGACTGTGTGGAAAACGCTGCAAAAGGATGACAATCTGGATCAAGCAAAAGTGAAAAAAGTACGGTATAACAATTAACACAGAATCTGGTAAAACATTCTATCCACCAAACTTTATATACATTAGGCTACCATTTACAGACATGTTTTCTGAGGCACCAGCTCAACTTTCTCTAAACAACTACCATACAGCAAGTCTCATCACTCCATGGCCACGAGTGTGCCCAGCAGGGAGAAAGCAAATGTCAAGGCAGCAGTCACACCTGCTACACCCTGACCCTGGATAGTGAGGTACAGTACAGTAAACTTGGTACCCGTGTGCAATTCTTCCAGTAAAAAAAGATCTACAGAGAACAGGAATGAATTATAATATCTAGTACAGTATGTCATTTGACAGAAGGGGTTATAGGAAATAATCGTACTGCTTTCTATTCACCCGAGTACAGTACCAGAGTAATTCCCTTGGTTTGGTTAAAGTGAGTTTCAAGTTTGGATTGGACAGAGTAATAGGTGTGAGATACCATAATGCTGTGACCATCAACAATCAGGTGCACGCTGACGGAATGAGGCTAGTAGGAAATACATCTGGGTTGCACATGGTGGAGGCTGCAAAGCTTGCTATGTAACCATGCATTCATTTTATTAGGCAGGGTACCTTGGTCACAGATATACAGAGCTACTGATCACACTATTACAAGTAGAGTAGTACACTCATATTTAACATCTTTCCCTGCAATAGTAGAAAATGGGATCAGTTATGGTTTAAGGAATGAGGGAAAAAGAAGATCTATCTTTCTATCTATTGCCAGACGCCTCAATCCCGTTTGGGGTGGCCACAAACAAATCGCCTCCAAGTCACCCTGTCCCCCGCCATTTCACTGCCCTGCTCCCAACTCACCCCCCTCTCTCATATACCTCTCCACCCCATCCCTCCATCTCTTCCTCGGCCTCCCCCTCCCTCTTCCCCCCTCCACCTCACTCACATACACTCTCTTCGTCAGTCTTTCACCCTCCATCCTCTCCACATGGCCAAACCACCTCAGTGTGTTCCTCGTAACGCTTCCTATCACATCCACATCCACACCACAATGCTCCTTTATATCCTCATTCGTCAGCCTGTCTCTCCATGTGACTCCACAGGCTCCTCTTAAATAACTCATTTCCACTGCTCTCACTCTTGACTTGTGTCCTTCCAACAACGTCCAAGCTTCACTTCCGTACGTTAGAGTTGGTATCACAATACTGTCATGTAGTAACTTTTTCACATCCATGCTCACTTCCCTGTTTCATATTACTGCTTTCAAAGAACCAGCAACCTTTCTTCCCTGCTGTACCCTTTCAAGCACTTCACCCTCCAAACCTCCATCCTTATTCATCACACTCCCCAAGTACTTCAACGTACTCACATTTTCCAATTCCTCACCATCCAACCTCGCTGTACATTCACTGACTTCACCTCTCTCAAAGACCATCACTTTACTCTTCCCTACATTCACCTTTAGATTTTGTTTCTTACACACTCTCCCAGACTCATCCACCAAGCCTTGCAGCTCCCCTTCGTCTTCACTCAACAACACAGTATCATCTGCAAACAACAGTACAGGGAGTTTCCAAACACTATCCTCTCTCACCAGGGCCACTCCAACATCCACTACCCTACCTTGTACCTCTTTTATTACTCCATCCATGTACAGATTGAACAACCATGGAGACATGACACATCCCTGTTTCAACCAAACTTTCAAAGAGAAAAGTTCACTTAGTTCACCATCCACACGCACTGCAACCTTCGCACCATCATACATACTCTTCACAGCATTCAACAACTTCCCATCTACTCCATATATTCTTAATACTTTCCACAATCCTTGTCAATCCACCCTGTCATACGCTTTCTCCAAATCCATGAAAGCCGCATACAACTTCTTTCCCTTCTCTAGAAACTTTTCCACTAAAGATCTAAGAATGAATATCTGATCTACACAACCTCTTCCCTTCCTAAAGCCTCCCTGTTCTTCTCCAACTAATTCCTCTGTTCTTTCTCTAACTCCGTCAATAAGTATCCTACCATACACTTTTCCTATTATACTAAGATAAATGCCCTTATGATTACCACACACTTCTTTTTCCCCTTTTCCTTTGTACAAGGGAATAATTATACCTGACTTCCAATCCTCCGGGACTCTACCTTCCTCCCATGCCAATCTGCACATCTTCCACATCCATTCTACTACTATCTCTCCCCCATGCTTCAGCATTTCACCACACACTCCATCAATTTCTGGGCCTTTCCCCAATTTAACTTTCTTCATTGCTTCCACAACTTCTATCCCGCTGATTTCTTCCTGTCTTCTCACGTCCCTCCTTCTCCCAGCCATTCCCCAGCCACTTATAATCGCATTACTTCCATTCTCTATGTTCAACAATTCCTTAAAGTGTTCTCTCCATCTGCTCACTTTTTCTCCCTTCTCCACTAGTAATCTACCATTTTTATCTTTCACACCCCTGCTAACTTCACTTCCACCCTGTTTTACTCTTTTCACCTCTTTCCAGAACATTTTCTTACAGTCCCTCCACTTTACACTCAAATTCCTTCCAAATTTCTCATCCAGATGAAAAAGAAAATAAAATCTGTTGCTTGGTGGGGCTGATGGTGGCCTGAACCAGTAGGTACAGGGCAGGCAGATCAGACCAGGTTGCTATTAACATCTGTTAGTGAAGGGCCTCAGTGCTGGAATGGCCTATGGAAGCTGTTCCATCAACTATGTCAGCTGAAACATTTAAGAATCATGGTGGGTATGGTGTCTCTACAGCTGGCACTGTGGGCTGTCCTGAGGTCACTAGGCTGGCTTATGCCTGCCCACGGCCATAGGGTTCTTGCGTGTCAGGCCTGATATGTGATGGTGGGTTGTTCAGATTCAGTGGCTCATTCCTGACACCATAAACACACCAATCCCATATAGCCAATGTATTATATGAAATACATACCAGTACTAAGTAAATCTCATTAAAAAAAAAAAAAAAAAAAAAAAGCCATGAGGGGAATTCATGAAGTCCACATAAACCAGTCTGAATGCAGGAAATGGTGGACACACAAACATAGATAAAGACTGTGATTCTTACAAGAATCAAGGGAAAGGGTAAGTTCAGCTAGATATAATATATCTATTATGATCATAATATATCATATTATGATGAGCATTGTGAGGAACACACTGAGGTGGTTTGGCCATGTGGAGAGGATGGAGGGTGAAAGACTGACGAAGAGAGTGTATATGAGTAAGGTGGAGGGTGGAAGAGGGAGGGGGAGACCGAGGATGAGATGGAGGGATGGGGTGGAGAGGTATATGAGAGAGGGGGGTGTGAGTTGGGAGCAGGGCAGTGAAATGGCGGGGGACAGGGAGACTTGGAGGCGATTTGTTTGTGGCCACCCCAAACGGGATTGAGGCGTCTGGCAATAGATAGATAGATGATGAGCAAATCTAACTGGTGGCTGCCTGGCATGTTATTTTTTCATTTATTATTATTACCGGTATTTTTTTTTTCTGAGAGGGATGGGTCTGGGGTGGGTGTGGTGGGGAGTATAAAGGCTGAGTGCAAGGTAAATAATGTTGGAGGTGAAGAATGTGAGTGAATATTAAGCACGAGGATCCTGGCTGGTAGGGTACAAATATGGGTTGGTTATATGGTTACCACCTAGCATTGTAAATGGTTTCCTGGCTTAAAGGAAACCATTAGGCTTGTCACTCACTGTAAAGCCATCTGAAAATAAAAGAAGAGTAATAAAATGTGACAGAAAAGAAGGGAGAAACAGGAAAGAGAGGAAGGCAGACAGAAACTGGATGATAGAGGTGAGGGAAGAAGTAGGCAACACTTTAAGTGTATGGCTTCCTCATTAGTGGAAACCTAAAAAAAAAAAAAACTATTAAAAATGCTATAATAATAATTCTATACATTTACCTCATCATCTGCTGCAACCTGGAATACTGTAACTTACTTTGCTGAAGATGGTAACAAGGCCCACCACCTTCTTTTGTTGTATAAGTACTCTGTATACTTTTACAATAAATATTCAATCAGTCACCACCTTCTATTTGTTGTATATGTACTCTATACCTTTACAACAATACTTCAATTCAATCAGTCAGTAGTTCGGAAGCTACATCGTAATGGTATCAGCAGCATATTAATGGTACCAATATTAACACTGCTTCTCACAATACAAGTGGACGAAATCGCCATGCGTTACTAGGGTCATAGTATTAAATGTTGTCCCGACTATAACAGTTACTAGGATCACCCACCAAAACATGTCTTGAAAAGTAACGATGGTCTTCAGCATCAAATCTTCCCCCTCTTGCCTTCAGTGTTGGAGTAGCGTTGCCAACTGCAGCATCATAAATACCGCTTTGCTCTATCACAAACTGCTACAATGGCGCTAAACACACATTCCACATAAAAAAGTGTTGTAATCTGAATTGAATTGAAATATTTATTTCTGTAAAAGGTAATCTGTACAATATCGCAAAAACTTCATGAAAACCTCCAGAATTTTGTTCTGCATTTTGTCATTTAAAAAAATAAAATAAATAAATAACTTGCTCTCATAAACCACAAACAGCGGAATGGCATCTCTTGAGTGTTGAGTCTTACTAAACGGTGCCCGGGACCTTCCTAAACTAATACTCGTGGCAACGAAAATTTTTTGGCCTATTTTGCTCAGTGAATAAATCACGTTTTTTACATGTAAAAAATAACATTAGATACAACTCTTGCACAAAACATATCTTGAATTTGGTCCTAGTTGCAGCGACGATTTAAGTATCCAAATTAACTCACGGCTACCCAAGCACACCTGAAAAACAAACAAACATATATATATATATATATATATATATATATATATATATATATATATATATATATATATATATATATATATATATATATTCCTGTACTGTAGATCATATTCCAGTGACTGACGGAAATCATGAAATAATTAATACGGCTTGTACTGAAGGATATTTTTCAGTAGGATGCAACTCTAGTTCACTAACAACAGGTATCATGAAATATACATTAGCAGATCGTTTTGCTTATAAAGGCTCCAACATGCTTGTACGCATCGGCCTTGGTCACCTAATAGTAGCTCTCCATGCTGCTCAGTCTCCTGCAGCCTCCCTATTCAGTCCCTTACCCCAGAGGTTATATGACCTCATCCTTAGT
The DNA here is from genome assembly GCF_032717465.1 of Coenobita brevimanus. NCBI lineage: Eukaryota > Metazoa > Arthropoda > Malacostraca > Decapoda > Coenobitidae > Coenobita > Coenobita brevimanus. The sequence goes on along the minus strand of NC_137008.1, from coordinate 3,488,732 downwards.
CTTTTTCGGTCTGCCTTTCACAGTCCAACCCCCAACGTTAACACTTCTCACTTTCTGCACCCAGCTGTCATCCTCCATCCTCTCCACATGCCCAAACCATCTCAATCTACCTCTCCTCATCACAAAACCGATACACTCCAGTCTCATCCTTCCTATTAACTCTTTCATCATAAACTTAGCACCCTTTGCCCTTGCACTGAAGGACACACTGCACATCCACCTAATCATTATCATTTCTGTACGTTTGAGCCTACGAATATCCTCTTCCTTTACTGCCCTGGTCTCACTACGAAACAGCATTGCACCCCTAACACATGCTGCATACAAAGATCCCTAAGCACAGCGGAAGGGCCCTCTTATTGTCAGGAGAGGCAACAGCTCCCTGAACTTTTTCATCCACTCCTCAATCAAGCCACCAAGCTAGCTCCATCCCTACCTCCAGCACATATCATGTCTCCCAAGTAACAAAGCTTATCATTACTTGAGAGACTCTCTGGCAAGATCAAACCTTTCACACCTGACAATCTCCACATGTTCTCCCTGACACACGGTAGACATGAAATCGGCATTATCTTGCAGTCTACCTCTAATACCATTACACCTCTTATGCACCCACTTATCACAAACATTGTGCAAGATGGAATTTCTGTACTTCCCATGCCCTTGTGGCAAACTGCACATGGCCATTCTCCCTCTGACAGTATTTCCACTGACCTAGATACCATCTTTTTTACCTGCATTTACTCTCAAGCCTTTGTGTCCTATACCATCTCTTCGCTTCCTAAATCTTTCCTTCTCCTCCTCCTCCTCCTCCCTTTCATTCTCTGCAATCACCACCAAATCAACAGTATACATCTCCCACAGGAGCCCATTTCTGATGTCACGTGAGAGGGCTTCAAGTACACAACATTCATAGAAAACTCATCACTCAAATCTCCATTCTCTCTCACATGGGTGCGAGCACCCACATACAGTACATAGCCATTACCACCCTAACCAGCCACTTCTTGATCCCAAGCTTTCTTATTGCCCACTTCACCACCTCCCCGGGGACTCTATCAAAGCCCTTCTCCAGATCAACAAAAACAAACTACAGATCCCTTTTCTTTCCTATATATTTTCCTGAAGTCATCGAACAATGAATATGGCATCAGTGGTCCATTTGCTTGGCTTAAACCCAAACTGCATCTCATCAATATTCACTTTTTCTCTAATCATACCTTCTTGAACTCTCTCAGTTACTTTCATTATCTAGTCCAAAAGTTTTGTCTCTAATTTCCTCTTTCCAGGGCATCACCCTTCTCCTTATACTGTACACATTCACAATCACACTCTTCAGCCAGTTATCTGGGACAACACACTCATATATAATCATATTTATCAAATCAGTAACTAACCCCACTCCTTTTGAGGCCTTTAACATTTTCAGCAGTCAACCCAGACACACTTGCCACCTTCCCCACCTGCATCCTGCCTATTGCCCTGCTTGTAGTAGCAGTATCAATCAAAGGCCAAGGGCCAAACACTGGATCTACTGACTACAAACCTTCCCTATTCCAGTTCCAATCAATCTCTTCATTCTCCAACTGATTATAATGCTCTCTCCAGGCGTCTTTAATATCCTCATTGTTCACCACCACATTTCCTTCATCATTCTTCACACACTTCTCACCTGTGTTATCCCTTTTTTTCTCTTCATCTGATTTGCCAACTTAAATATCATATTCTTCCCTTCAACACCACTGTATTTAGTTTATTCAATAAAAGTTTCTGAGACTCGGATTTTGCCCAGTATACCTCTTCTATCCCTATGCTTGGCAGCCAAAGAATTCCTCTTTGTTATCACCCCTTTTCCATACCCAGCAAAGCCTTCTTTTCTCTTTAACTGCTACTTCTGCAACCTCATCCCACCACCATGTTATTTTATGTCTTGGAGGGTCCCTTGTCCATCCACACACTGAATCATTAACTCTCAGGAGATTGTTCTTGAGAGCTCTATACTGTACTGTTTATTTTAACACTTCTGCCAAATGCTCTCTCTCCAGTCACCACTCTACTCATGTCATTATAGAAGGCATCCCTTACTGCTTGGTTTTTCAACTTCCATATATTCCTCCAAGGTGCACTGGCCCTCTTCTTTATCACCTGCTTCTTAAGCACCATGCCACATATCAATATCTGTTGCATGCACTTGGATTATACTGTACTTTCTTCATAACCATAATCATCAACCTGATTGTTTTTTTCCAAGTAGAACATGGGATGATCTAGAGTTCAGAAGCAAGAAAAGTAAAATGCAATAACAGAGTGGGGGAAATATCAACAACTTGACCAGTGAAATGGGTCTGGCAACATCTCACGAGATGAGCTTCACTTATGCCTGCCAGATGGATGGATGTAGACTGACAAATGAACAAGTAGATGCCAAGTTCTCATTATGTGCCTTTCTGTACATAGGCATAGAAGATAATGTTTTCCCATACATTAGTCAGTTTGTTTTCAGTTGATCAAACTGGGTCACTCCCAGAGTTAGAACACTAGGCTGGGATTGCATGAACTGGATGAGCCAAAGTTATGACGGAGGAATGATCAAGGCTACCTGAATACAGTACCAGTTAAAGTGACCCTCCAATCTGACCACACCTAGCCATCAATTTAGCTGAAAGAGGTTAATGATCTTGGTCAGGTTAGACCAAATGCTCAATATGGAAGCAGAAGACAACAACCTTAAAAATTTTCAAGGTACTTTGACATCCACACAAGCATTGTACTGTATGTAATATGAAATATGTACTGTAATGCGGAACCGTTAGAGTATTCAACATCCTTTTTGATATAAGAATAATTTAATATCATAGAAAATTCTGCAACACATCTTGACAGCAACTGAAATTATGGCACAGCAGCTGATAAAAGATAAGTTCACTTTCAAATTATTTGTATGAAAGTTGGCAGCAAGTTTTTGTTGTCTAAATAAAGCAGTAAAAAAAAAAAAAAAGGGATCAAGAAAATCTGCCTTCAAAAATTCAGCCACTGTCCTAAAATATCTAATCCCCCCAGTCTTGGGAGAGCTGCTACTTTGTCAGCTCCCTGCCTTGTCTATATGCTCGTGCATCTGTGCACACTACATCCAACCAGCTTGATCTCATGTCAGTTTCCTAGCTATGTCGTTTCATACATCATTCTATCACACACTCATTTACCATATCCATCCATCTCCTTGACCTACCATGCCTCCTCTCACCACGACTCACTCATATACACTACTTTTAGCATCCTACTTATATTTACAGTATTCACTCCACATCATTATACTAAGTAAACTCTTCTCCCTATTATTAACAGCCTGCTTACTCCAGATCTTACACAATTCTCAATATTTATCTTAGCCACACTATGCACTCCACACACATTCCTTGGCAGTCCCATTTCCACTTCTATGCTCTTACTCTTGCCTATTCATACTCAGGCCAGACCAAAGTTTCACATTCACAGGCCTATGGTAGTGGGTACTAATGCACATTTATGCAATCCCCTTGCAACATCCAAACTCAGACCTATCATTGCCTTCACAGTATCAACCTGCTTCCTTTTTTGTGCCACTCTGCACTTTCTCTACACAGTAACTTAATTTTTTATTAATGCATCAAGGTACTGTACTTACTCATTCATCAAATAAAGCCTTTCTCCATTCACCAATGCATCACAGTGTGTCACCTTCACTCTCAACATCTATACTTTAATCTACATTTACTTTCAAAACAAAACATTCACAGAATTAAACCAGTCTGCAAAGGTTCTGGTCGCTGTAGCTGTCCATCTGAACTTGGCAGAGGTTTTCATCCTTTTCACCACATCCTTCCCATACTACTTCATTGTGACTAGCACCAAACAGAATTTTCGTACTCTCTCACTCCCTCTTCTGTTTTTCTTTCCGTCTGTCTGTGAGTGAGTGACTCTACACCGAGTGACAAGCCAAATGGTTTCCTGTACACCAGGAAACCATTTACTATGCAGGGTGGTAACCATATAACCAAATTTTGGTGCCTGGTGGTTTAGTGGGTAATTATGGTGCTCCAGTTGGATTGAGCCAGTGAAGGTTATATCCAAGGGGTGGTTGGGTTTAGTGTTCATGTAATACTACTCGGGGATGAATGAGGCTGGTCACTCTCATCTTAAATGTCAGGACCAACATGCCTAGCCCTGGGCTCCTGCGCTCCTCGTGGGAAAACATGGGATTGGATGATGGATGGATAGACTCTCACTACAGCTCAGCATTCAAGGTAAAGAGTTGACAATTTTATGGTAAGTTACAATAAACAGACTATAAGAAAAATTATCTTTAGTATTCCCTCTTTTACCGATTCACCATGTGGTCGTATACTGCTCTTTGGTGGTTATGGGTCCAAATGCACTAACCAACTTATGCTTATCTCCCTCATGCAACCTCAACTTGTTTTTGCAAGATGATTAAGAGACATGAGCTTTCTGCATTCTCCTTCCCTTGTCCTTCCTGCAATAATAAATCAAAGCTGCTGATAAATGATACTTTTCCTCCAAGTTTTATTCTGCGGGAAGGACAAAGAGAGAGGAAGGCTAATCTTTCCTTGTCTCTTGTTCGTCATAAACAAACAAATCTAATGGAAGGGAATTCTGGTCCATAATAACTAACAAAACCTACAGTCACTTCCCTCATGTAAAACAGGTTTCTATTTGATTGAAAAATGAAACATAGAATTTTCTTGCACTCCTTGCTCTACCATTCTTTAAAAAATGCTCATGATTTTATTCTGCTTAGAAAAGATTCTGAGCTGGAGGGATTAGATGTATCCTTCACTGACCCCATCATTATTATGGTGCCCTACTAAGCAGCTATAGTTAAAACTCACCTGGTCGGAGAAAGAATAAATCAAAAGATACATGGGTTGAGGGTAAATGCAGATGAAACCAAACTGATGATCGCAAGGGCTGGTGGTGGTACTGTCAGAGCAGAGGGAGAGTGGCCATGGATGGTTTGTTAAACGGGTGTGGGAAGTAACTCTATATTGTTGTGCAGTATTTGTGATAAGTGGATGCATAAGAGATGTAATGGTATTAGAGGCAGACTGTAAGATAATGCTGATTTCCTGTGTGTGGTGTGTTGGGGAAAGCATGTAGAAAATGTCAGGTGTGAAATCATTGATCTTGCTGATGAGTCTCTTGAGTGTGTGGAAGAGTTTTCTATTTGGGAGACATGTTATGTACTGGAGCTGGGGATGGAACTAGCTCTGTAGCTAAGGTAAGGAGTGGCTGGAGAAAGTTCAGGGAACTGTTACTTCTGACACTGAGAGGGCTCTCCCTCTATACTAAGGGATCTTTGTATGCAGCATGTGTTGGGACTGTAATGCTGTATGGCTGTGAGACCTACACAGTAGAGGAAGAGGATACAGTATTTGTATGCTCAAACAAACAGAAATGACAATGATTAGACAGAAGTGTAGTACATCCTTGAATGTGAGGCTTGGGAGAGCTAGGTTTGTGCTTGAAGAATTGGGAGAGGGATGGGATTGGAGTGAATTGGCATTGTGATGAGGAAGGGGTAGTTTGAGATGGTCTGAGCATGTGGAGTGGAGAGAATAGAGGATGAGAATTGGATGCAGAGAATAAGAAGTGTGAATGTTGGGGGTAGGGTCACAAAAGGCAGACCTAAAAAGACCTGAGACAAGGTAATACAGTGTTACCTGAAGGATAAAGGGACTGAATGGAGAGGCTGCCAGAAACTGAGCAGCGTGGAGAGCAACCATTAGGCGATCAAGGGCGACGCACGCAAGCATGCTTGAGCCATTATAAATGATACAATATGAATGTAAACTTTTTCACTGCAAGGACATGGCTTATTTTCTCCTTGCAATTTCTAGATAATTTTCTGCAGCTTGGAGATTTTCACCTGGAAGGACTAGCTGTTGCCTTCAGTGACCCCTTTACTATGACAGTGCTCTCCTTGGTTTAATAAAATCATCTGACAAAGGAATAAAACAAAAAGACATCACTAGACTAAACAGGTTCAATGGAGTCTGGCCATATAAACTCAGGAGCTTGGATTGTGATTTACAGGAAGGAAGGGAGAGCACAGAGCAGCCACGTGTCTCTTGGTCTACAGGTGGAAAATTATCATCAGATGTTTTCCATTATGCAAGAAGTACAGAGAAAGAAAGCACACAAATCTCTCATGTCTCTTGTTCTGCATGCAAAGCAAAATCTGGGTTATGACTGATGGTTAATCATCATTAGTTTGTGAATCTAGCCCCTGATGAACTATTACAACTACTACCACTCTGTACTACTACTATTACTAGTAATAACAATACTGTAATATCAACACCAATGGCTATACAGTATTTACAAAATCTAAGCTTAGGTTGTATACTGTGTAAGACTGCATATCTGTACATATATATATTTGTCTTCCTTCATACACATACCATACATTGTACTGTTGCCACCACAGCCATCAAAAACCTCCAACCAAATAGCACTCTTCATGATCCATCACCAGGCATCCACCTCTCAGAAACTAACCTACCTAGAGAGACATGAATGCACCTGGCCTGCCTGTTGTGGTCACTTCCCTTCCCTGCTTCAGTATGAAGACAAAATGCAATCCACTGAACATTTTACACAAACTTGGCCCATAATTTCACACCTTTGTCATAGCACTTCTTCGTGACTAGCCAAAGCAGGTGGAGAAAAACTGCCACCAATGCAGCTTCCTTACACAATGCACTCACTTCATGCAACACACTATCACAGTCCAGATAATCCTTCAACAATGTCCACATCCCACCCAAAGATCTCTGGGAGTGCCAAGCTAAAGTGTCCAATTTCCTGTGGTCTGCTGGGTTCACATCCAGATAAGCATGGAGCTGCAATTACAAAACGCAAAATTATTTTATTTGGATGGGCCAGTTGTGAAGCTATACAACGCAGTGAATGTTTTTGGCGTATTCGATAGAGCCAGGATTCTGGGGGCTTGAATGATGAGTGAATGGAAGCACAGCCCATTGGATTGGGCAAATTTGGGCTGTCTGGACATTGCTACTCCTCACCCTGCCCTGGGGTGGGAAAGGAGGTCCGGATGATGATGATGATGATGATGAGGGCCAGTATATAATATATTCTACAAATGATAAAAAATAATTTATTTAATTATAATTTAAAACTTCATATGGTACCTGTTACAAAAACTTTACCCTTACAGTATGATGATAACATTCTTTTCTATATATTCTTGCAACCTGTCGATTATATTCAGCTGTGAAGGAAACATATGGACGTGAAGGTTATGTCGAACCTGTCTAGTGCAAAAATCTTCCTACACTTAAACTGTCTGGAAGTGGCAAGAATAAAACAAAGTAGATATCTTTGGGCTGAAATGCCATGTCATAGAAAACTTCAAATATGTTTACTAATATGACATCTTTGGGCTGAAGGGCCCAGTCACAGAAAAACTTTAAATATATTTATGAACTCCTCCTCCTGTCTGTCAGACACTACAGTGATTTCATGTTTAACACATTTTCACTTGACACCTACTTCACTGCAAAGTTGTTAATCAACACAGGATCGCTATTCACAAAACATGCAACTGTTCATTATTGAGTGCTCAGGTTGTAAAATGATGGATTAGCATTGATACGAATCACACTATCATGGAGTTCAATATATTACTACTACACTCAATCTTTGTAAATCGTAGCAATTTGGGTCTGGAGCACTGCCGTGATTTACGATTTCCGTTATTTATGAATAATAACTCTTATGTGAAAAATTAATTTGGGTCTGGACTTCGGCCAACCCGCCCCCACAGCACCCTATCTACGCCCATCTAGGCACCATCAAACACAAACATACAAATTTAGGAATATTCAGTGCGTGTATTAAATAGAAATACGCAATGTTAAGGGATCTCACCTTAATCCTATGACGAAGTTACCTAAGTGAATGGAGTGGGGTGGTGTTGGGAAGAGATTTAGAACCTCTCAACACTCGTTCTTCCCAAACTCTTTCACCAGCTTTGAAAACTTCTCTCCCTTCTCAGCACAACTAATGAGCTCCAAACATTGATTGTACGACAATGGCGGCAGCTTCTTGACGCCATACCGCTTAGAGCGCTTCATTGGGGGGTCGGGAGGGGCCGTGGCAGGTGGGAGGCGGGGGGAAGTTGCACAAAAAAGACAGGTAGCTCTCATACTCCACAGCAACGGTTAGTGTGCGGACTGGCAGGACAATAATAACAACAACATGGCGGCATTAGTATGCACACATGCCACCAGGGACACATGGTGATTGGGTGTTGGGTCGCGATTTTCAGTTTGAATGCCGCGGTTTACGGTTCTCCTCGGAAAAGGCCCACTTCGCTGCCTAGGTCCACAATTTTCGGGACTTAACAGTGATTTAAGGTTGGTGGCAGTCTGACGGCCACTTAGCTGTGATTTACGAATCCGTGATTTATGAACAAGCAATTTACAAGGATTGAGTGTATATTTCTTTAACTTTTTTAAGGACTCTAACATTTTATACATGTTGATACACCCAGTCACAACATATGATCCATTTTGATCATTATTTACAGATCCGAATGTTATTTTTTTATTATCAATCTCTTTGGTGGAACAAAACCCTTACTTAATATGATTTTAACATAAAAGAGTCATTAGGAGAACATCTACAGTGTTAAGTTAGGATTTACTGTACACATCACACATAAACTTAATTAGATAAAACCTTAATCCTCATCACTACTCCAGCTGTCCTGAGTCACTTGTTGTTTGGTGGCTGGTGTGTTAGTGTTCTGTTTTTGATGCCCAGTGGACCCCCTCTTCTTCTTTTTCTTCTCCTCCTCCTCCTCTTTTTCTTCCTCTTCTTCTTCTTCCTCTGACAAATCACTGGTCAAAAGTCTCTTGGGAACCCATGTTATGAAAGCTCGGTCAGTGCTGAAACTGTAAAGATTCATGGATGACGGATTGTATACTACTCCTAAAACAGATGAGAAATGCCCCTTCAGCACATTCACCAGATTTCCAGAGTGTATTTCATAAACGACAATTTTCGATTTACACGGAATGAAAACTAAATCTGGGTACATGCAATGGGTAACAGCCATTCGCAGGTTGCGTCTGATCTCGGTGTAGATCTCACCATAGTCCACATTTTGGTTTTCACCAGTGCTTGCATTCCACAGTTTTAAATCACCACTATAGCTGAAGGACAGGAGCCACAGTCCATCACTGGTATAGCACAGAGATGTTACACTTGTTTTGTGAGCATGTGGGACCTTTTTCAGTTTCTTCTTGAGCCTTGACTTTTGGGTTTCTTCTTTCTTCTCACCATCAAAGATCATTAGGTTGGCTCGGCCAGCCCGCACATCCCACAATCGGACAGTGTGATCTCGGCCAGCAGAAGCAAGGATGTGTTGCAGACGTGGTGACCACTGAGTCATCTGGACAGGACCCTCATGGCCAACCAGACGATGTGTTGATGACCCAGTACGAAGGTCACACAGGATCACCTCCCCTGAAATACCATCATGATCATAATTTACAATCACAAGAAGGAAGCAGGTAATATCGTCATCATCATTACAGCATCACTGTGGTCATGAGGGATTCCTTAAAGTGGTGGCAATGATAACACTCACCAACTCCACTGTCTGATTGTACAAATGCCCCACAACTCACTCCCCATCCACTCTCAAAGGTAGGCTGCAGGAGATTTTTTTTTTTTTTTATTAACAGAACAGAGGAAGGAAAAACAAATGAATAAACAAAAAAAATAATAATGGCAACTCCAGCTCACAGTACTCCAAATTCACAGCCACATGAAGAAAACAGCATATGGAACTGCTACACCACTGTGAAGACAGCATACCATATACAAGACATAGAGAAAGAGTGCATCCCCAGACTAAACACACTCAGGGCACTTATAGGAACAGACTCTGGACAACAAGAAGAAACACTCTCCCAACTCTACAATCAATATATCAGGTCAGAGATATACTTCCCTGGCATGGGCTCCCATCCTGTCTAGCACCCACTACAACACCTAACAGACCATACAGAACAACGATTTAGGTATCATCGCTGACTGCACCAATACTACTTCAACAGCCTATTTACACTCTGAAACTAAAGTTCTTGGTAGAGAGTACCTCTATATGAGAGGCCCAAAGTATTACGTGGCATTATTTTGTTTGTTTTTTTAATGCGAGGAAGAAGGAACCAAAGGCCATGAGCCCGCAATAACAGTCCCCTCCAAGAGAAAAACAAAATACAAGAGAGAGCCAAATTCAAGATCCCATCATTTTCGAGATGCCTGGGCACACTGTGTCTGAAAGACTGGAGATCATAGGAAGCAGGAAATACAGACAGAGGAAGACAGTTCCAGAGTTGACCTGTTGCATGAATGAAGGACTGGGAGTAATGATTAACTCTTGCATTAGAGAGTTGGACAGAAAAGGGATGAGAGTTTGCTGCTAGACGGGTGCTATGCGCCTGTCATAGAGGTGGAGGAATGCATGCAGACAGTTCAGAGGAGCAGTGACCATTGAAGTTGCGATAGAAAAGAGATAAAGGTGCAACGGTGAGGCGAAGAGACAGAGGTTGAAGGGAGTCAGTAAGAGGAGGAGAGTTAATGAGCCGAAAAGCCTTTGACTCCACCCTATTGAGAAGAGCTGTATGTGGGGAGCCTCCCCATACATGAGAGTTGTACTCCACACAGGGGCGGATAAAACCCCCACATAGAGTCAACAATTGTGCAAGGGTAAAGAAGAAACGGAGTCGGCTTAGCACACTTAATCTCTTGAAAGCAGATTTTACAAGAGATGTAATATGATCTTTCCAAGATAAGTCCCGAGTAAATGAAACCCCAAGCATGTTCAATGATGATGCAGGGTTAAGCTGAATATTATTAAACATTAGTGGGTATACCTGTGGAAGATTTTGTCGGGTTGATGGGTGTAAGAACCGAGTCTTAGATGCATTAAAAACAACCAGATTATGTTTACCCCAGTCAGAAATACGAGCTAAGTCGGACATTAGGTGTGCCATAGCCTCATCCCTTTTTTGTTGAAGTAACTACTGAGATGGGCATTGCGGGAATCGAATGGAAAGGTTAAGGGTGGAGTCATCAGCATATGAGTGGACAGGGTTAGATGTACAGCTTAGAAGGTCACTGATGAATAAAAGGAAGAGAGTTGGTGATAGGACAGAGCCCTGAGGAACACCACTGTTGATAGATCTAGAAGAACGATGGCTGTCTACAACAGCGGCTATAGAAAGACCAGAAAGGAAGCTAGGGATGAAGGCACAGATAGATGGATAGAAACCGTAAGAGGGCAGTTTGGAAATTAACCCGTGCCGTCCTGGCGACGTGAATTAACGCGGCAACATTGCAAGGACCCTAATTTGCACAATTTTCAATTTTCGCGAGTGATTTCACGAGTGATTTTTGGCATGTACACACGGGACACCTTCCTCTATTCCTCTACAAGATGCCAAGCAGGAACAATGCCTTACACCCCATAATCTCTCCCCCCCCCCCTGCACGCCATTGTCTCGGCAATTCACCTGTTACCAGTGACCTGGCCAATAAAGACATTCAGGGCCAGAGTGATTCCTCAATCGATGACAATGTGGAGGACAAAGTTTACACAGCATTAGAGGAAGAAACAGTCAGAAATGATGATCAGGTAATGTGGGAAAAAAAAGGTCATGAATGGTGATGAGTTAGTGAATGAAACAATGCTTATAATGCCTATATTACTGTTTGAAAACCAATATACTCTTGTACTACATATAAATTCGTACCAAGTAAATAAATAAATACTGTTTATGAGTGGATAAAATAGTTACCCTCCCATAGAACTCGTTTTCTTTGGTGCCAGCCTGTTAGAAAACCCAGTCAGGTAAGGAAGTACTCGCACCTAAATCCGGTATTTTAAACCTCAGGTGAGCGATTTCTCTATGAATTTTCGATGTTTCTCACCAGAAGTGGATGTTTGGGCCAAAAAAAAAAAAAAAAGGTCCAAAAACGTCGGGATGGGGCGGGTTAAAGATTTATGCCAGACTCGATCAAAAGCCTTTGAGATGTCAAGTGCAATGGCAAAGCTTTTGCCAAAGTCCTGAAAGGAGGATGACCAGGAGTCTGAAAGGTAGGTGAGAAGATCGCCAGTGGAGCGTCCCTGACGGAACCCATACTGACGATCAGAAAGAAGGTTGAGATGGGAAAGATGCCTTAAAATTTTTCGATTAAGAACTGACTCGAAAACTTTTGAAGTACAGGATGTTAAAGCAATTGGACGATAGTTAGAGGGTTGGGAATGATCACCCTTCTTTGGGACTGGCTGAATGAGAGCAAACTTCCAGCAAGAAGAAAAGGTACAAGTTGATAGACAAAGGCAAAAGAGTTTACCTAGGCAGGGTATAAGCACAGAAGCACAGTTCTTGAGAACAACAAGAGGGACTCCATCAGGCCCATATGCCATGTCAGTATTGAGGCCAGTGATAGCAGAAAATACATCAGCTGAAGACATTTAAATGTCAGCCATGAGGAAGTCAGAGGGGGGAAGAGATGGAGGAACAGCACCGGAATCATCTAAGGTGGAATTGGAGGAGAAAGTCTGTGCGAAGAGATCTGCTTTATCCGTAGAAGAAATAGCTACAGAACCATCAGTGTAGAAAAAAGGAGGGAAGGATGATGAGGTAGAGTTGTAAGAAAGGTTTTTGGCAAGGTGCCAGAAGGAGTGGGTAGAATTCGAGTTGGAGAGTTGAGAGCATTTAGTCTGTGTTAACACATAACATCCCTGTTGTTATATGATACAGCCACATAATACAACTGTTCACATAAAACCATCACCACACAAACATTTCAAGACCCTTTTCAACAACATCCCACCTCCAGATACTCAACACAAACAATGAAGAAACACCTACATACTCACTTTATGTGCAAGGCAATATAACAGCTCAATCTGAGTACTTAATACAAGCCTCTCCACCCCTCCACCCTCCAAGAGAGAGAGAATATAAGATCTAAACACCCCCTCCCCATCCTAAAACCTATTTGTCCTTTGCAATTTAATTCCTCAGTTCCCTCCCTAACCCTGCTGGCAATATCCTACCATATACCTTTCCCATTGCACTGTGAAGGAAAACACTCTTATGGCGGCCAGATAGATCTCTTTCCTCTTCCTCTTTGTGAAGGAAAAAACTATTATACCCATACCTGAATTCCAGTCCTCTAGCATTCCTTTCTCTACCCATTTCAATCTGCATATTTTCCAGATCCACTTAATTACTATCTTGTTCCACTAGGTAGTACTTTGCCACATACATCATTCTTGGGGCTTTCATTCTGACTTGTTTCAGAGCCTCACATGCTTCATTCTATGGATTCCATTATCCCTTCATACCTTAATATCTTATCTCTGTTCTTTCCCAACACTTAAACAATACAAACTTTCAAATCCAAAATGCTTGGGTACAAACATCTAATGGAGAATGGAGATTTTGGAATGTAGAACCACACAGTTAACTAAAGAGAAAATCATATGCAATAATAAATAGTCTCCAATACCATTATAGTTAGGCAGTAGTTGAATGGCTACTGTCAACCCTGGAAGGTACTACCATGATAGTGAAATGTGGCTTCAAGCTTGGTAACTAGCCACACAATCAACGCTCCTTGGAAAGAAACACTATGCCAAAAGTAGTCACTTAGTGATCTTTCTACTGAGTAATTGTACTGTATATCCAAGCTGAGACTCACACTGTTATGTATCTTATTACTGTACATAGCTCAAATTTTGTCTTTCCCAATAGCTTCCAGCAATTGCTAGGATGTAATTAGCTGATTTTGGCATTTGGATTTAGTTTTTGGTCCACAGAAAACATCAGCTGTACTCATGGCCAACCCCCACGTGGTAATTCCTTACGAGGAAACCTGGCATCATTTGTATGTATGACATGTAGTACCATCACAGCAAAAAGGATGAGGTATCCTGTTCAACAGATCCTCCATTTAAGCAATTAATAAGGGACTAAAAACTACCATATAAATAGAGATGTGTAAACCATGCCATAAGAACCACTGTTATTTGGATAATGTGCAAGGGGTGGCGATGACATCCCCAAATCTTTGCAAAGTCCCTACTTACTGTAACCCCACCAGACACCTGCATAAAACCACACTGACCATCATGCTTAAGAAATAATCTGTAGTAAATGAATAAGAAACTAAAGGTAGTAAGTGGCCAATATGTGGAATTTTAACTCGACTGATCATAATGTGATGATCATTTGGGGGGGGGGTACACAAGGCTGAGTAATTATAGCTGAGGGACTGAATAATGCCTCAAACCTCACAAAGGCTGAAGTTATGTCTCAAAACCCTCAAAACCTCTCTCCCCAGGCTTGTCAGAGGTTTATCTTGGTATGTATTTTAAATGTTGGTACAGTGTATATGAAAATGAAATATTGTTCAACAATTTTTCTATGTAAATGGAACCAGAACCAGGTAAATGGGACTGGGGTAGAGGCCTAAACTGCTGCATAAATCCTGGTTTTGCAATCAGTGGGTGCATAAACAGAGGGTCTGCTACATTAGTAATTTTATTTGTTCTTATAATGTCCCCCCTCCCTCCCAGATAAACTTTGCATATTCACAGATTGTATGAGGACATGTGATGTTAACAGTTCTCTATTGCATTAAAAGAAAAGGACATCTTTAAAAATTGGATATTCAGGTATACAAATCTGTACTGGAATAACACTGCTTCTGTTTTTTTATATTCAACAATTTCTTAAAATGCTCCCTTCATTTACAGTAATTACTTTCTCTCTCTTCTCTATCAACATTCTACTATTTTCATCTTTCAACCCTCTGATACCTCCCCAATTACCATATTTTTCTTTCTTGATGCACTGTACTTTCAAAACAATTTCTTACATTCCCCCAACGAATGATTTCTTGGACCATCTGGCTGATGTGAGGCAACCTTCAACATAACATTAAAAAAAAAAAAAAAAAAAAAAAAAAAAAAAAAAAAAATCTAGGAATGCCCTGCTGATATGTCCTAAGTCCATAAGAACAAACTGAACTCAACAGTATCCTCTGCAATACACAAAAACCTTCAACCTTAAAAAAATCTCTCTATCTCTCTCTATCTATTGCCAACAGATAAATAAAAATAAAAAATAAAAATCTGAGTGTGCCCTGTATGAGTGTCTCCTGTCCCACAAGAACAACCCAACTCACCAGTATCCCCAGCAGCAGACAGCAGTGAGTGTTTGGTTGCAATGGGTGACATGTGATGGTGAAGGACATGGCAGTTGAGGGTGAACAGTTCCACGGGTTTCATGTAATTGGGATCCCATACTTTGACCTTCTTGTCACGGCTGGAGGTGCTGAAGAGGCCAGTGTCTGCCGGGTACCATTGGGCACACTCCACCTGGGGCGCCACATTAAATTTCTTACCACAATCAGTCTACATCAAACTTTCTTCATCCTAGCTTAGCCTAAATTGCAATCTCTCCATCCTGAATGATGAGTACTAACATAAGATTAACACTAGAATATGATGCATCGTGAAGTCAACTGAACTCTTTCTTGATCTGCTGACCACCTATCCACCAGACACAATGAAATCTAATAACTTTTTGAGATATGTACACAAACAAACAGACATAGATGAATACCGGTACATAACTTCCACTCAACTTCATTGATGGAGGTACAGGAAGTAGACCTCCGAGGAATGCTAATTTTGGTAGGTAGATGATATTAATTTTTCCAATTTATTCCATTCATCTGCATATCTAGGGCTCAAAGAAACATCCTAATCCATCTTCTTCTGTAAAGCTTCTTGTACACTTTCCCCTGAACGTAATATGTCTTACTATGCCCAAGAGATCAAAAAGAGCTGTGACCTGATTTTTGTGAGGGGTTATTTCTAGGAAACAAATATTCTTCAAGGTTTAATTCATCAGCCTTTACATCCCAATTTAATCCTAACACGTTTTGTACCCAGGTTACATATTCTGGAGAGAAATCTGTATCATCATTATAAATATCTGGGAATTGGTATACAAGTTCTGTAAGGGCATGTTGACTTTACTTCTTTTAGCTGTATGTAGCTTAATTTACCAATCGCTGATTCACTATCCACCACACCCTGGATATTATTCATATATAACAATTGACTCAATTCACACCAATGCGAGTTCCAGGAATGGTAGTACAGTAGATCATCCCCAGTCTGTCTGGCCGAGCAGACTCATCATCTGTTGGCAAGCAACTGCCCCAGCAGGGACATCCCATTTGGTGAGCTGATGTTTCCCTGTGGTGGATATTCGTTGGGAAAAATGTGGAGGCTTGGTAGCTGGATGGACACCACATTTGAGTCACTCCACCCAGTAGACAGGAGCACCATAATAGGCTCCATATCACCTTGTTAACTGGTTACATGATTACCATTCAGTATTGTACGGTAAATGGTTTCTTAGGTTACCAAAAAAAAAAAAAAAAGTTCGTTGTGGAGCCTGAACATGAAACTATTCAGACTGAGTTGAATCTTTACATTATCAGTCTACTATTCTCATCAAAAGGTTTTCAGGAGAGAGAAATTTCATGAAATCCTTATCTTCCTCTTTCAGACCTCCAAAAACAAATCTTACTTTGGCATGAGGGACAACGAAATGATACAACCAAATCTTCCCATATTTCTTGACCTTCCTGAAATAATGAACTTGCTTTTTTTGTGAGAAAGACATGCAAAAATAAAAGTGCAGAAATCTTCCCATAACTCTTGTCCTCCTTGGGAAAAAAAAAAAAAAAATCTTTATTTGGGAAATAATCATAAGTAATCTCTCTCACCTGGTATCTGTGGCTGCCCCTGTGACCACCCTGAACAGACCCGACCTCCTTGTACACTCGTCCTTCCTGAACATCAGATGTGTCGTATATGGCCACTCCACCATCACCCAAACCACATAGAAGGTACTGGCAGTCTACCAACTCCAGGTCGGCATACGTCACAAAGGATTTAGCAATCTGTTCAAAGTGTGGAGAGAAAGGAGAATGAGAGATTGAAAAGGATGGTGAGGTAGAATAGGAAAGGACCAGGGTGGAGAGGTACAGTTTACGAACGTGGGAAGTGTGCACTGAAGGAAGAGAAATATGGCAGTAAATGACCGGGTGAAATGGAGGTGCTTTTTGTGACCAACTGTCTGGGATTAAGGTACCTGGCTACATGGAGTGACAGTTTGAACACAATAGTAATTTAAACATAATACCTGGTCGGGAACAAAAGTTCATCTATTATTTTACCTTCTTCTGCTCACTTTTCTCTGCTGGCTAATATTACAGTACTAAGTTCAGAGAGATCTGGTAGGTTTCTCTGACCATAGATGCAAAAGTTCATCCAATAATTCACCTCCTCTTGACACTTTCCTCCGCTAGTTAACATTCTTAAGCTGAAAGAGACTTGGTATATTTCTATGGCCACAAATGATTCATATTTCCAAGCTGAGAAAGGCTTGATGGATGCTGCTGGCCATAAATGGTTCTGTTTTATATAATAAGTCAGGGAGGAAAATGACAGACATGCCTTAAATATGACACGGAAGCAATGTACTGTACTAGTAAGCCAAATGTCCTTGACTGCACATAGCTACAGCACGACCTTCTTATAAGTCACTTTTTTTAATGCTTCATTCTTCCTTTTCAGATCTTAGTTAATTTCAGAACCTGAATATTAACCCTTTCAGCCTGATGACATCTTTTTCATTTTACTGTACTTATGCTAAATGTACAAGCTCATATTTACCTTACGACAAGCTGTCTGAGCCAGTGTGGTTAGGAATAGCCTTCATTAATCCCTTTACTGTCATCTGGCTCTCCTAAGCTGAATAAAACCATCTGGCAGCACAAAGAATAAACTACAAAAGGACATCATCATATTTAAGTGGTTAAGTCCACATTAAAATTAATGTTGTCTATTAAATTTCCACTGGTTTGCACCTATAAAGCTGATCTGCCAGTTTCCTCAAATTTACAGTACAGTACCATGTGTGCAGAAAAGGTAAGATACTTTGGAACATATCTCTAATCTATAATGACCACTGATTAGGCTACAGGACTTGTAAAACTGTTGTTGTTGCTATCTATCTATCTATTGCCAGACGCCTCAATCCCGTTTGGGGTGGCCACAAACAAATCGCCTCCAAGTCGCCCAGTCCCCCGCCATTTCACTGCCCTGCTCCCAACTCACACCTCCCTCTCTCATATACCTCTCCACCCCATCCCTCCATCTCATCCTCGGCCTCCCCTTCCCTCTTCCCCCCTCCACCTAACTCACATACACTCTCTTCGTCAGTCTTTCACCCTCCATCCTCTCCACATGGCCAAACCACCTCAGTGTGTTCCTCATAACGCTTCCTATCACATCCACATCCACACCACAACGCTTCTTTATATCCTCATTCGTCAGCCTCTCTCTCCATGTGACTCCACAGGCTCAGTGTTGCTGCTAACTTTAAATCAGAGTAGGTCCAAAATGATGAAGAAATCTGTTCTCCCATGATCAACTACAGTACAGTATGATATTTTATTCAACCTAATGCCAAATTTTACTCAGACCAGAGTGATTACAGTCAGATAACAGTGAGTCATAAGAGCCTGAGGGTGTAAATACAGTCACCATTAACTCTCTCAGTATAAAAATATTTCTAGTACCAGTATTTTACTTCACCTAAAGTTGTATGCGGCTTTCATGGATTTGGAGAAAGCATATGACAGGGTGGATAGACAAGGATTGTGGAAAGTGTTAAGAATATATGGAGTAGATGAGAAGTTGTTGAATGCCGTGAAGAGTATGTACGATGGTGCGAAGGCTGCAGTGCGTGTGGATGGTGAACTAAGTGAATTTTTCTCTTTGAAAGTTTGGTTGAAACAGGGATGTGTCATGTCTCCATGGTTGTTCAATCTGTACATGGATGGGGTAATAAAAGAGGTACAAGGTAGGGTAGTGGATGTTGGAGTGGCCCTGGTGAGAGAGGATAGTGTTTGGAAACTCCCTGTACTGTTGTTTGCAGATGATACTGTGTTGTTGAGTGAAGACGAAGGGGAGCTGCAAGGCTTGGTGGATGAGTTTGAGAGAGTGTGTAAGAAACGGAACCTAAAGGTGAATGTAGGGAAGAGTAAAGTGATGGTCTTTGAGAGAGGTGAAGTCAGTGAATGTACAGCGAGGTTAGATGGTGAGGAATTGGAAAATGTGAGTACGTTTAAGTATTTGGGTAGTGTGATGAGTAAGGATGGAGGTTTGGAGGGTGAAGTGCTTGAAAGGGTACAGCAGGGGAGAAAGGTTGCTGGTTCTTTGAAAGCAGTGATAAGAAACAGGGAAGTGAGCATGGAAGTGAAAAAGTTACTACATGACAGTATTGTGATACCAACTCTAACGTACGGAAGTGAAGCTTGGACATTGTTGGAAGGACACAAGTCAAGAGTGAAAGCAGTGGAAATGAGTTATTTAAGAGGAGCCTGTGGAGTCACGTGGAGTGACAGCCTGACGAATGAGGATATAAAGGAGCGTTGTGGTGTGGATGTGGATGTGATAGGAAGCGTTATGAGGAACACACTGAGGTGGTTTGGCCATGTGGAGAGGATGGAGGGTGAAAGACTGACGAAGAGAGTGTATGTGAGTGAGGTGGAGGGGGGAAGAGGGAGGGGGAGGCCGAGGATGAGAAGGAGGGATGGGGTGGAGAGGTATATGAGAGAGGGGGGTGTGAGTTGGGAGCAGGGCAGTGAAATGGCGAGGGACAGGGTGACTTGGAAGCGATTTGTTTGTGGCCACCCCAAACAGGATTGAGGCGTCTGGCAATAGATAGATAGATAGATAAAGCCAAACTATTCTATTCTGCTGAGAGTGAATCGTATGAGCTTGGTTTAATTTTTTTCTTCCCAGCTTTCAGTATGTGTTCAATGTTCCACAGTGTAGCACTGAAAAGTAGGAGGAAGCAACCTTAATCATTTACAGTCTCTGAGTTGTCATATGAAATGGCCTATCATCATCATCATCATCTAATCCTCTGTTGCCCCATGAGGAGCGTAGGAACCCGAGGCTAGGCAAGTTGGTCCTGATATTTAAGACGAAAGTGACCAGCCGCACTCATCCCTGAGTGGCAATATGTGAGCACTAAACCCCAACCACCCCTTGGACAGAAACCTGCATCAGCTCAATCCAACTGGTGCAGCTTAATTACCCACTAAATCACCAGGTGACATAATCTGGTTATATGGTTACCACCCAGCATAGCAAATGGTTTCCTGGTGTACAGGAAATCATTTGGCTTGTTACTCAGTGTACTGTAGAGTCACCCACAGGCAGAAGGAAGAAGAAAGAATGAAGGAAAGAAAGACGGGAGAGGAAGGAGGGAAAGAAGGAAGGAAGAGAGGGAAGGGCATGCACCTGGGAGCAGCACTACATCGAGTGAGTGGGTGGTGAGCACCCCCACCTACCACCATGTATACAGAGCAATTTCAACCCATCTATGAACGTATGCTGCTGATTTACAGTTTACCCTAGTCACCTCACTTTTATGTATCCCTGACAGCAAGTCACCACTTCATTACAATTTGCACAATTCCATACTTGCCTCTCACTTTCTGGATGCAACCCATCCTTTACTTCAAACCATTCACTTTCCTCCATACTCTCATACATATTCTACTCCTATACTACAGTCTCTTCACTACAATTAAGAGCTTTTGTCTGTCTCCATGTACTTGCAACACTTGCGATGATGTCTCTCAGTTCTGTCATATGTCTTCTCCAGGAAACTAAAAGCTACATGCAAATCTATTCCTTTCTATGAACTGCAATTTCTCACACCTGATTCACACACACCCTGCCACACCTATAATATCCCTAATACGATGTTCAATATGCTGCACTGTTCCCTCATTCACCACACTTCCACACAGCTTACCTGGTATGCTTAACAAACATATACGGTACAGGGTATGTATGCCTAACAAAAATATACAAGTAATGATATCTCTAAAATCTGAGCATTTTCTTTGTCACCTTTGTCTTTAAGCAACAATACAAAACATCCACTCTGCCAGTCTTTCGAGTACCTGACCTTTAACCATGCATATGTTGAAAATTCTTAGTCATCACTCCATAACCCAATACAGTATCTCTTTTCTGAGGCACTCTCTTGCAGTCCTATCCACTCCTGCTACATATCCATTCTTCATCTTCTGCAATGCTTTCACTACCCCCTTTCTTGCCTCCCTGTCACACTAGCTATAAATCATGCATCTCCTTATCACACAAGTTTTCCACAACAGCAGCTCCTTCACCAGCTATATTCAAAAGTTCTTTCAAATATACCGATACATCTCATTTCTTTTCCCCTTACCAGAGCCTGTTATCACTTCTCCACTCACTCCTCATACTGCTTCATTCATTTGCTCTCTCATTCTCCTCACATCATGCATTTCCTTCCAGAGCAATTTCTTACTCTCTCAAAAAATTCCTCAATACTTACTCACTCCATCTTTCACTTGCTTTCCTCTTTAACTCCCTTATCTCTGTTTTTGACTTATCATTTTCTCCAATACTCCTCCCACTTCTGTACATTCCCTCTTTACAAACATTGTCTATACTACGCCTTTTTCTCTTTCATCAGATATCTAGTTTCTTTATTCCTCCACCTGGGGGTTCATCTCCATTTCCTTCATTCATACTTCTCATACCAAATGCTTCTCTTATATTCCCAAGCACAACTTTCCCTGAACTCCTTCCATTAGTCTTCCAGCCCTCTTAGTCCAGTATCTCTCACTTTTAAAAACTTTTCTTTTTTTCTTTCCTGATAGGTAACCATACATACTTTTATTCCCAAACATCACCAAGTTCCAAGCCTCTCTTTCTTATACACTCATAAACAGTGGCTACATACAGTATATCCATCCACTTTCCCGATCAACCAAACCTAATGACAGATAACCTAACCTAGCCTAATCTCCTGTAACAAAATGTAACCTAACCCAACCCAACCCACCCTAACCTAATGTAATGTACCTTATGACCCTACCATATCCAGCACCTCCACTCACCTGTTCTTTCTGGTTTGGGGTGATATCAGAGAGTACATGGGAGGCAGCAAGTGCAGTGTTTATGGCTGAGCGGTAATGATAACTTGACAGCTGGCCCATACGCACCCTCTCCAGACTCCTCACCGTCCCAAGAGAAACTTCCTGAGGTTTGAATCCCCACAGCTGAAGCTCGGGTAGGTCACTGAAGTCTTCCCGCAGCATAGTTTTGTCATCACGGTATTTGTTATGCTTTGAGAGGCTGTGTGCTGTCTTAACCGCATGGAGTTTCTCTGTGCCAAATACAATATAATCAGATGTTAACTGGAATTAGATATGGGCAACCTACAGAGTCCTATCCAAATACCTGATAACCCTATTTCCACCTATCTGAACTACCATTTCTTGCAACCAAACCCTGTTATCTGAATCCATTCCCATTTATCCAAATTCCTATTAAAAAAAAAAAAAAAAAAAGGCCCTTATGAAAGGACTTTTAGCTGTATAAGCCGCTAAGCACAAAGAAATGCCCAGCCAACCCCTAAAAAGTATGCCTATATTGTAAATTTTTCTTGAAACCCTTTAACTAATTCTTTTTTTTGTTTAATGCAAGGGAGAAGGAACCAAGGCCAGTAGTCTGTAAGACTGTTTCCTCCGAAAAAAACAAAAACAAGATAGCAAACAGCCAAATTCAAGATCCGTTCAGAATTCCCTTGTATCTGATAACAGCTCTCTATGACCACTTAACGTAGCCCAATATAATCCATGAGTTACTGAATGATAATCAAATTCTGCTGCAGTTGTTGTGCTTCTGTAATTCTGAATGTATATGTACTTGGGAGTTACTAAAGTTGCATGATAACCCTGCATACTTTGGCCACTGAACATAATCCCAAAACACAGGTGATAAGCGTTTTCTGAATTCTGTAGCTAAATTTCCCAGGTGAAGAATTTCCAAAGGTTACCATGAGGTGGCAGCACCATCAGAAGGTCCTCACTGGTTAATTTAAACCTCATGCCATTTCACATCCCCATCAGAGGGTACTCATTCATTATTTTAAAAACAATGATGGAAATGGGGTCGGCTTTGGTCTAGAAGTTCCAAAGATGATTGTCAGGTGGCAGCACCATCGTAGCTCT
>NC_137008.1:3445458-3460458 GCF_032717465.1 Coenobita brevimanus | reverse complement strand
TCACCTCTCTTCATTTCTTTTTATAATATTTCTCTCCCTTGTTCTCTCTAGTCCTTTTCTTCCCTCATATCTCCTCACTTTCCAGGTCTTCTTTGACGATGAGTAATGCTGCATGACAGTAAAGCCGAGATTACTTCCTCTGACGGTCACTGAGAGGGAGACATGTTGTCATAAAGACTTTGTAGTTACTTTTAGAGAAGTATATTTTAGACTTGTGGTCGAGCGGCTTTTATATCTTGTAGTAGTTTCCCCACCAGATGTCATGTAGTGACGGGAGAGGTAAAGAATAGTATGGGACTATTTTTATTTGTCTTAGAAATATTAAACAGGTTTCTCACATGGAAAGAGTATAAGTCCCGGGTAGCTACCTCCCTGTCTCGCTATCTCTCTCTCTCTCTGTTCTAAGGCTAATCTCCGTCTCGACCTCTCTCTAGGGTCGCTTGTCTCCTTCTGTCTAGCCTGTTCGGTGGCTAATCTCCGTCTGAGCTCTCTTTCCTAAATTCTGGTGTAGCAGGGGTGTGTCACGTGTGTTCCTCGTGGGTGGACTAGATCTTTCTCACGAGAGGACTGCTGACAGCTAACTGCATCATCTCCTTACTGGCCGCTGTCGTCAGCTTTCCTCCGTGTAAGCATGTTTAGCGCTGCTCAATTCTCGCAGACACAACACCTTCTCACCATTTGACTTCCTGCTTCTATCTGTCTCTCTATCTATCTATTTATCTATCTATCTATTATGATTTGCAATTATAATATGGAGACCTACCACATGTAAGAGTCCTCCATGTATGCAACAGGTCAACTCTGGAACTGTCTCCCTTTGTCAGTATTTCCCACTGCCTATGAGCTCCATTCTTTCAAACGCAGTGTGTCCAGGCATCTCGAAATGAGCGGACCTCGAATTCAGCTCTCTGTTATCTTGTTTTTATTTTTTCTTGAAGGGAACAATCTTACAGGCTTCTGGCGTTTGGTTCCTTCTTCCTTGCATAAAAAAAAAAAGAGGAAACTGGCAGCCTCACGTAGCCGTATGTTCCCTGTAGGACTTCCTTTAGTTCTTCCTTTAAATCCTCTGACTTCAAGGAAGACAGTTCAAGTGACACTTCTGCCCCCTACGCTAGTGACGATCCAAGCAGTTGCACAGAAAGATGGTGCTCTCTGCCCTATAATTTCACTCTCTGCGTGACACTTCTTCATTAGCGATTAATCTGCATATTACCCCTCAAACTCCTAGTCTATCTTACTTATGCATACTCTGTCGGTATTAGAATGTGAATGATAAAAAACAGGAAACTTTAATGTAAAACTAAATCGCTAAGGAAAAGGCGTTCAGGAGCTTCCAGCGCCATCTATAATACAACCCTATCATGTATGGGTATCGTAAAGTATAGCAAGAACCATACAGGACTGGTGTATTGGTATTAGCGGGGGTATTTTTACGACATGTCAGCGGGTCTTCTGGTAGATCAGTAAAGTCTGACTTTATGAAATTCAAATCCTTAAACTGTTCCCTTCCCCAGCGGGGATTTGAACCTGGGTCCGGTAGTACTGCAGGCTGCCTCTCTACCGACTAAGCATTCTTGGCGGAGCAACTGCAGTGTCCACCCGGGAACCAAACCACATATTTCCCCTCTCCTCGCCGTGGGAAGGACCCTGGTGAGGCGCTGTCTACCAAAAGGGGGGCGCCAGTTCCCTCCCTATATCATTTTACTTATAGGACGGCCCTACGGAAACAATTATTTACCTTTGGCCAGAGAGACAGAGGTTAATTAGCAACATCTGTGTCTGTAGCTGCCATGTTAGCTTTTGCAGGGGGTAGTGTAGCTTTTATTTATTAATTTATCTACTTATTTATCTACTTATTTAACTACCCTAAGCTGAGTGTACCCGTCGGGAGGAAGTAAAATAGAAATATGAATAACCTACTGGGTGTGATGGGATTAAGATGAGAAAATATTAAAGAGACGCAAGTAAATAGAGACATGGTTCATTCATTCATTGCCAGACTCCATGTATCCCAAACGGCATGGCCAAGGCTTAGAGTTAATTGTTTTACAGGGAGGGGCACTATTCCTCCACCAACCCCACTTGACACGTAGGGAGAACGTTATGCCAACAGCATCTGGTGTTCCCAGGCGGTCACCCATCCAAGTACTAACCAGACCCAACGTTGCTTAACTTCGCTGATCGGACGGGAAGCGGTGTACTCAACGTGGTATGGCCGTTACAGATGAAAATAGTGTACATTGAAATTATCGTGTACATTGAAATTATTATTATTATTATTATTTCACTACAGACCAAAAAGATGTGTGTAAACTGAGAATAGAGAATAAGAAGGCTCTCCCCCACCCACCACTTCCCCCCGATACAGAAAAGGAAAAAAGTTGGTTTACAATTACATTACGTTTATTTCAAATTTACTGCGTGCCCGTCAGTTTCCTCTCTCTCTCTCTCTCTCTCTCTCTCATATTAAAGAGAATCATTTATAAGGCACAATCTATGAGTTCAGGAAGTTTATATAACAGAGGGAGGAAGAAGTTAGAGGTGAATTAAATTAAGCAAACTTTTATACCCAACTGTATATAAAAAAGATGAGGATGGGATGATACTGAGAGAAATAAAATAAAGAAAGAAAAGAGAATTAAAGAAAGAAGCCTGGAGAGGGAGACAGAGAGAGAAAGATTGGAATGAGGAATAGGATGAACTGATATTGAGGTAGGGAGGAAGGGAGGAAGGCAGGGAGAAAGGGAGGAGAGGGACAGTAGGGAGGAGAGGGACAGTAGGGAGGAGGATGGAGAGGGAGAATAGGGAGGAGAGGGAGAGTAGGAGGCAGAGGAGGGAGAGTAGGGAGGAGGAGGGAGAGGGAGAGTAGGAGGCAGAGGAGGGAGAGTAGGGAGGACGATGGAGAGGGAGAGTAGGGAGGAGGATGGAGAGGGAAAGTAGGAGGAAGGAGAGGGAGAGTAAGGAGGAGAGGGAGAGTAGGGAGGAGAGGGAGAGTAGAGAGGAGAGAGAGAGAGAGAGAGAGTAGGAGGGAGGAGAGTGAAATCAGGGAGGAAGGAAGAAAGGGAGAGTAGGGAGGAGGATGGAGAGGGAGAGTAAGGGGGGAGGAGAGGGAGAGTAGAGGGGAGGAAGGACAGACCATACCATACATTTCAAACCAAAATAAACCCGTTCACACCGACGACGTAATCAAAATTCAATTCTTCCTACCATCAAAAAAATTAAGGACGAGATACTTCAATTTAATAAAGAAAAAATATATAACTTCATTTTTTATGCAAGAAAGAAAGAACCAAAGGCCAGCGGTACAAATAATATCTCTGAATAAAATCGTGTGTGGATGAATAAAGTTAAAATTGTCTCTTTGGGTCGTTTAGAGAGAGAGAGAGAGAGAGAGAGATTGAGACAAACAGACAGAAATAGACAGTGATAGATTAACGTGCAAATAGAGGACGGCAGGCAGGCAGAGAAGGATAGGCAGAGGAGTAGGCAGGAAGAGAGGGATAGGCAGAGGAGTAGGCAGGAAGAGAGGGATAGCCAGAGGAATAGGCAGGAAGAGAGGGATGCAAGAGAACAGGGCAAGGCAATAAATTAGGTATAAGGAGAGAGAGAGAGAGAGAGAGAGCTGGTTGTAAAGGAGGTAAAGAATTTAGAAGAATAAGGAAGCTGGAAAAAGAGAAGAAAATACAAGAAATGCGAGGGAAGAAGGGAGAATGTCAATCTTATATACGTTTGAGAAATATAATACAACACAGAAATTTAAAACAGCGTGGATATGAAAAAAGGAAGAAAAATGGGTAAAGTGAGCTGTGGCTTGGGTAGGAAGGGAGGGAGAGAAGCAGGGAGGGAGGATGGGAGATTGGCAGGGAATAAGAGACACAGGCAGGCAGGGAGGGGACCAGATAACGAACGAGAAAAGTTAAGGCAAGGCAGCTCGAAAAGTGATACGAGAAAAAAGTGAGAAAAAAGAAAAAGAGAGGAAAGACGAAGTGAGATGGGGGAAGAGAAAGGGTGAGAAAGAAAGAGGGTCGGAGAATGAAAGGGAGGAGTACAGAGAGGAAGAAAGTAAGACTGGATGATTGAAGGAAGGGAATTCAGAGTCTGAGAAAGAAGGAAGAATGATAAGGGGTAGGAGCGGGAAGAACTAAAGGTGTGAGGTATATGCAGGTGGAAAGATGGAACACACATAAGAACGAGATTATGTATGGGATAAACAAGGACAAAGAAAAACAGAAATAACGAGAAAGTGAGGAGGGAACTTTGAGGTAACAAGAAAAGAGGGAGAGGAAGGAAGCTTTAACGATGCTGCAAGAGTAATGACTGGATGAAGGGAGGGAGAGAAGTTAGGTAAGGAGAGGCCACAGGTAATGGACACGTGACGTATTGGAGGAGGATGGTAGGGTATGGCTGATGGACTAAGTGATATTAAGGCAGACAGGCAATTGGCAGGACGATGAGTACGTTGACAGGTGGGTGACAGGGCGGTAAGGTAATCAAAGTGGGTGGACAGGTGAGTGACAAAGCGGAAGACAGGTGGGTAACAGGTTAAATTAGTATGTAACCCCTATATATATATATATATATATATATATATATGTATATATATAAATATATATATTAATATATATATTTATATATATATATATATATATATATATATATAAACATATATATATATATATATATATATATATATATATATATATATATATATATATATATAAATAAATATATATATAGGGAAGATCTACTACCGGCCTTGAAGTGTGGAAGGAGTGTAAGTGAGAGTGAGTGAGGGTTGAGAGAGGCGCGGTGAAGTGCGAGTATGGAGGGTGAGATGGTAGGATGTGTGGCGGGGACGGTGGACGTTGGGTATGGATGAAAGATACGTGTGTGTGTGTGTGTGTGTGTGTGTGTGTGTGTGTGTGTGTGTGTGTGTGTGTGTGAGAGAGAGAGAGAGAGAGAGAGAGAGAGAGAGAGACGCGGGTGAAGGAACGGGGCGAATGAGACACTGAGGAAAAACAGACCTGAAATAACATAATACCGCCCCCTTCTCTCTCTCTCTCTCTCTCTCTCTCTCTCTCTGAAAATTGTATCCAGCGCAATATTCCTTCTCAGCATGTGTAAAATTCCAGCATGTTCTAGTCCTATACTCTAGTCACTCTTACTTGGCCTAAAATTACCGTCTCTCTATCCAAAATATTTAGCTGTAACAAGGGCTTCACACTAATACAGTATATGGTGCTAGTCACGAAGAAGTGCTATGGAGAAGATGTGGAGCCTTTGTATTGCTTTTTCGGGCACTAAGGTATGGGAAAAAGGCTGGAAAAGGACGAAAATTAAGCAAATAGAGAAAGTGAGCTGTCTTTAATGGTGTCTCTCTTTTTTGGCGTACTGATTAGTCATACTTGTAATGATGTCATCTTGGAATCATCCTAAACTCTGGTAGGTCAAAAAAATGTTATTACTGTTTACTGCTCCCCGTTCTATAAAATTATATATATATATATATATATATATATATATATATATATATATATATATATATATATATATATATGTATATATATATATATGTATATATATATATATATATATATATATATATATATATATATATATATATATATATATATATTACTTTTTGTCTAGGTATATAATTCCAATCTAAGCTGCGACTTTCAAAAGTATTTAGTCCAGTTTAATGAGTATAATAGTAGTATAGTGATTCTCGATGGCGCGTACGCTAATAGACTCAGCGTCGAATCAACAATAGGAGTGGAATCCTAGATAATTTAATTGCAAAAAACACCCGGAACACGCAACACGCATCCAGTTACCTCCACCCAGTTGCCTCTTTACAGCAGCTCCCAGTTCGGCGCTTAAGTGAGATAATTTCAGGTCATATACTCCATTTTTGCTTACTTTTTAGCTAACTGTGGATAAATGGAACTTTCTGACAGCAACAGTGCAATCAAACACTAAAATGGGCAACAGATATAGTCTTCAACACTGTATTCAACTGAGCAGAACATTCGCTCCATTATGCACCCAACATATCATCTATATAAACATATCTTCCCTCATTCCACCACCAATCATCAATTGCTATAAGGAGGCAGGGAGATTTCTTTTTTTCATAGATTTATCTGCGCCTAAATCTTTTTCCTTCAACAACAAAAGAAACTTCCCGGGTAAGATGGACCTCTCCCTATCAGCAAACCAAACTTGGCACCGGGGAATGAATTTTGCCTCCCTCAATTTTATCAATGTATTCACCATCTCTGGGCAACGGAAAAGAGTCTTATTTTGATTATTCACTTTCCGGTAAATGCAAAACCAAGGAGACCCACCTGCTTTAGGGAACAGAGCAGCTGGTGGACACTGCTCGCTTCGATATGGCACTGTTAAAAGTTCTTGGAACGGTCCTCCTGTCAATGGATGGTTTGCATCTGTGTGTTTCATTGGTAGGGCTGCATCTTCTCTAGACTAGACCCACGTATGTCCACTTTACATCCGTCTGACCGGTGTCCTAATACGGTTCCTAGTGCTTACAGGGCACAGTAGTCATGTCCACACTCAACTGCAATGTTAAAATGGAAAGTATCAGTCATCTCATTCCATACGTCCTGATTCTCTCCTAAATCTCTCTCAAACTACCAATCTTTTATGAATTCCATGGTCAGTCTTCTTCCGCAGGGGACACTATATAAGCTGATGTACAATAATTTCAAGGTTTATTTTGGCTACAATACCTTTCCATCTCAGTCACATGATTCACATGTGAGGAGAGGCAACAGAGGTAGTTGCCACATAATTTACATCTTCTTGCCTTGTTCTGTTACGTAAAAATCTGTAATCTCAGCTTGAAATGGTCGTTTGCAAATATATATAACAGGCTTTTCACCCAGCCATCTGGCTGAAAGGAAGAATCATCTGTCTTTTGGCGGGAATTATAAAAACATATCATTTTTCTTTTAGATAATTCCAGCTTAGATTTAGCAGCCTCCTTACTCTTGGGATTTATGTAGACGCGCTGGCTCGCGCACGCGCGTGCGTGCATGTGTGTGTGTGTGTGTGTGTGTGTGTGTGTGTGTGTGTGTGTGTGTGTGTGTGTGAGTGTGTGTGAGTGTGAGTGTGTGTGAGTGTGTGTGTGTGTGTGTGTGTGTGTGTGTGTGTGTGTGTGTGTGTGTGTGTGTGTGAGAGAGAGAGAGAGAGAGAGAGAGAGAGAGTGGGGGTAAAGAGAGTGAGAAGCCCAAAAAGTTCCTGTTTGTGTGTGTGTGTGTGTGTGTGTGTGTGTGTGTGTGTGTGTGTGTGTGTGTAACGAGAGGGAGAAGCCCAAAAAAGCTCCTGTGTGTGTGTGTGTGTGTGTGTGTGTGTGTGTGTGTGTGTGTGTATGATCCTAACGTTACCACACAATCGGATGAACTAGGAAAGCCAGAGAGAGGATATATGGGCCCCCTCTGCACAAACATCCAAACAAATCACTACCACCACCACCACAACCACAACCACAACCACAACTACAACCAACACCAACAACAACAACAAAGAAAATGGAATGCAAAGAAAACGTATAAAAGTAAAGGAAATAAAAGATTAAGTAGGAGATCGATGATGAGTGGATTTTATTTTCCTTCAAAGGTGTGGAAAACCAATGGTATTCTGGCTGGCTGGCTGGCTGTGTCTGTCTGTCTGTCTCACAGACAGACAAACAGACACACACACACACACACACACACACACACACACACACACACACACACACACACACACACACACACACACACACACACACACACAGGAATTTTCTGTCTGTCTGTCTGTCTGTCTGTCTCTCTCTCTGTCTGTCTCTCTCTCTCTCTCTCTCTCTCTCTCATACACACACACGCACACACACACACACACACACACACACACACACACACACACACACACACACACACACAATTTGAGGCCATCTCTTGCCATTTACTCCCTCGATGCAATGCTATCTTCACGTAACTCTGCACTGAGTGACAAGCAAAATGTTTTCCTGACAACCATATAGACTTTGAATGGTCGCCTGGTTGTCTAGTGGGTCCAGTCTCCTCAGTTGATGTGGATTATTGGAGAGAGAGAGAGAGAGAGAGAGAGAGAGAGAGAGAGCGAATGAATACTTCACACCTTCACCTCAACCATTATGAAACACTTGACTAACGGGGGGTCACCAATTAATTAAGCAGGTAAGGGGAAGCAGGTACTGGGAAACAGAGGAAGGGGAAGCAGGGGAAGGGGAAGCAGGGGAAGGGATAGCAGGGGAAGGAGAAGCAGGTGAGGAGGAGCAGGAGAAGGTGAAGCAGGGATAGGGGGAGCAGGGAAGGGGAAGCAGGGGAAGAAGCAGGTGAGGGGGAGCAGGAGAAGGGGAAGCATGGGTAGGAGGAGCAGGGAAGGGGAAGCAGAGGAAGGAGAGGCAGGGGTTAGGGAAGAAGGGGAAGGGGGAGTATGGGAAGAGGAGGCAGAGGAAGGGAAAGCAGGGGAAGGAGAATGGATGAATGGGGAGGGAGGATGGATAGATGGGGAGGGTGAATGGGTGGATGGGGAGGGGAATGGATGGATGGATGTCCGTAGATCCAGTGTGGTTTAGTTTCGAAGATATCACAGTTTCAACCCTATGTTTCACGTTTCTGCTACCACCTGAATGAAACACAGTATCAGTAGTGTTAAAGCGCACTACACTTAGTAACTACACACTCGTTGTCCTTCTCTTCCCTTCTACTGTATATTTCTGGGTGGGATGAACACAAACGGGGGAGGAGGAGGGTCAAAATTCACCTGTATTACGTTGTGGGTGGTTTGATGTGTTCTGCTGATTACGTCATTATGGTGTCTTGACACTAGAGAACAACTGAATACAGCTTCACACAGGTCAAAGGAAGGCTCAGAAAAAAATATTATAATACACTAATTATGTGTGGCCTAACAAGCAAGTGTTGTCCGAGAGAGGTGAAGTGTTTTTTATCAGAACTTCTATCTATCTATCCATATACCTAGGCTGCTTCCCCCAAAGAAAGGGAGGTAGTCGAGACAGGACGACACACTCCAAATTTACACATCCAAGTACACACATCATTCGTATCTGAACTTCCTTATATATATATTCTTGCACAAGGCCCACCCACTACAAACAAACCTTCAGCATTGCAACCATGCCTTCTCGCCACTCTGACTCGTTGTTAAAGGAATTGCTGGAACGAAACTTGGACCGAACAGTACTGCATGAAAGTATATGCAGTCCCAAGCTCATCTGAAAGTAAAACCCGGGATTGTGAGGCGTTTGTACCATCCATGACGGAGCAGCCTGGCTAAAACAGTGCCATCATACTAATTTGTCTCTCCAGCAACAGGGGATTAATTAAGAAGTTGATTAAACGAACTGAAAAACGGAAGCCCAAATACGGGTCCCTGGCCACGAAGAGGTGGTTATGTGGGACGAGCTCTTACTGTGTGTGTGTGTGTGTGTGTGTGTGTGTGTGTGTGTGTGTGTGTGTGTGTGTGTGTGTGTGTGTGTGTGTGTGTGTGTGTGTGTGTGTGTGTGTGTGTGTGTGTGTGTGTGTGTGTGTGTGTGTGTGTGTGTGTGTGTGTGTGTGTGTGTGTGTGTGTGTGTGTGTGTGTGTGTGTGTGTGTGTGTGTGTGTGTGTGTGTGTGTGTGTGTGTGTGTGTGTGTGTGTGTGTGTGTGTGTGTGTGTGTGTGTGTGTGTGTGTGTGTGTGTGTGTGTGTGTGTGTGTGTGTGTGTGTGTGTGTGTGTGTGTGTGTGTGTGTGTGTGTGTGTGTGTGTGTGTGTGTGTGTGTGTGTGTGTGTGTGTGTGTGTGTGTGTGTGTGTGTGTGTGTGTGTGTGTGTGTGTGTGTGTGTGTGTGTGTGTGTGTGTGTGTGTGTGTGTGTGTGTGTGTGTGTGTGTGTGTGTGTGTGTGTGTGTGTGTGTGTGTGTGTGTGTGTGTGTGTGTGTGTGTGTGTGTGTGTGTGTGTGTGTGTGTGTGTGTGTGTGTGTGTGTGTGTGTGTGTGTGTGTGTGTGTGTGTGTGTGTGTGTGTGTGTGTGTGTGTGTGTGTGTGTGTGTGTGTGTGTGTGTGTGTGTGTGTGTGTGTGTGTGTGTGTGTGTGTGTGTGTGTGTGTGTGTGTGTGTGTGTGTGTGTGTGTGTGTGTGTGTGTGTGTGTGTGTGTGTGTGTGTGTGTGTGTGTGTGTGTGTGTGTGTGTGTGTGTGTGTGTGTGTGTGTGTGTGTGTGTGTGTGTGTGTGTGTGTGTGTGTGTGTGTGTGTGTGTGTGTGTGTGTGTGTGTGTGTGTGTGTGTGTGTAATCCCCCTTCAATCCTATGACCTACTTTATCCTACCCCTCCATCGAGCCTCACTGCAGCGGTACATTATTGGGAGGGTGTACGTGTTGCCTCATTGTCCCCTCTTCATTTATTGACTCATTCAGTGTACCCCTCACCACCTGCCTTTTACCACAGTTCACCACAGCTGGCTACCACAGACACACCGCCCGAATTCTGAGTACCTTTGGAAACCGCAACACATCTTCCTTACCTATTTATTCTGCATGTTACACCTTTTAATCCTCTTTTTAAGACAAACTCTGCCAATATCAAAGCAATATAAGTAGCATAAAAAAGAATATTAAGGTGTAATAAGGAAAATAAATCGCTTAGGGAGAGATGCAACGTAGGCATTTGAGGTTAAGTCATCGCAGGTCATTTTAAGGTCATCTCGGGTAATTTTAGGTCATCGCAGGTCATCTCAGGTCATCTCAGGTCATTTGTCATCACAGGTCATTTTTGGTCATCTCAGGTCATTTTAGGTCATCTCGGGTCATCTAAGGTCATCTCAGGTCTTTAGTCATCTTACGTCATCTCAGGTGATTTTAGGTCATTTCAGGTCATTTTAGGTAATCTCGGGTCATCTCAGGTGATTTTAGGTTATCTCAGTTCATTTTAGGTCATCTTAGGTCATTTTGGGTCATCTCAGGCCATTTCAGGTGGTTTTAGGTTATCTCAGGTCATCTAAGGTCATCTCAAGTCATTTTAAGGTCATCTCGGGTCATTGCAGGTCATCTTAGGTCATTTCAGGTCATCGTAGGTCATCTCAGGTCATCTTAGGTCATCTCAGGTCATCTGAGGCCACACTCCTGTCCCAGCCAAACAGCAAGTGTATCCCAACCACACACCTTTAATCACCAGTCTTTTTTTCATTCCCCTATCCTTTCGTCATGGCTCCAGGTAGAAGGTACAGTTGGCAGCATTTGAACGTGGCACAGCACCAGTGTGTAGCAGAGATCAAGCATTTGGTACACTTGACAGATTTGGCATAATCACATGTTTGTTGGTGGCACTGACATGGATGAGGGAAGGTGTGGAATATGAGTTGAAATGACCAGGTAAACGTGATGCATGAACGTAGGAAACTGTATCTAGATCTCCACTTCACACACACACACACACACACACACACACACACACACACACACACACACTGTCCCAGGTTTATGTGTGGCCAGCTATATATATACACACAAACTAGAGTAATTCTTTCTCCGGGGATTTCTTCAACACTCTGAATATCGTGCTGGCTCAGAAACATCTCTCTGGAATATCGTAAATAAGTCAGCTTTGTACATTTGTTAAGGTAGAAAAAGCATTATTATCTACATTCCAATCATCCCTTGGAATGCAAGCAACAATCTAATTTATATCCAGATCCTCAATTGCACTGATGGGGGACAAAGAATGAAAGGAGGAGAGGAAGAGAAAGGGAGATAAAGTAAAGAAACTGAGGAGAGGGATTGAGGAAGCAGAAAAGGGAATGGAATGAGGGAGAGAAAAGTGAAAGAAAGGGTGGATGAGAAGGGAGGAAGATGGAAAAAGGAAGGGAGAGGCAGAATAATCGTAAGTGGGAGAAAATACAAAGTGAAAAAGTAAGTAAGGAGGCGGTATGAAGGATAAAGGAAGGAAAGGGATAAGGTGAGGGAAGATTGCAGAGAGAGAGAGAGAGATATAATTCAGTATTTGTGCACGTTCCCATGGTTTCTACAATTTTTGTTTTCAGATTTTTTTTTGTACTATACATTTCAGTTAAGGTTAAAAATCTCGTCTCTGAAAGAAAGGCAACGGGAGTGAGCGAAAAAGAGGATATTTACTGCGGTGGGTGAAAGGTAACGCGGCCTTACAATTCCCCCCCCCCTCTCTCTCTCTCTCAAGACAATGTAGAATGTCCAATCATTTTTTTTTTTCTTATGCACAGATAAAGGAACCAAAGGCCAGGAGCCCGCATGATTGTTCCCCCCAAGAAAAAACAGAAACAAGATATCAGAGCGCCAAATTCAAGATCCGTTCATTTCGAGAAGCCTGGACACACTGTGTTTGAAAGACTGGAGATCATAGGCAGTAGGAAATACAGACAGAGGAAGACAGTTCCAGTGCTGACCTGCTACATACATGAAGGACTGGGAGTAACGGTTAACTCTTGCATTAGAAAGTTGGACACAAAAAGAATGAGAGTTTGTTTGCTATACGGGTGCTACATGCCCGTCGTAGTGGTGGAGGGATACAAGCATAGAGTTCAGAGGAGCAGTGACCACTGAAGTAGCGATAGATAAGAGATAAAGATGCAACAGTGCGGCGAAGAGACAGTGGTTGAAGGGAGCCAGTAAGAGGAGGAGAGTCAATGAGACGAAAAGCATTAGACTCCACACTGTTGAGATGAGCTGTTTGTGGGGAGCCTCCCCACACAGGAGAGTTGTACTCTATACAGAGGCGAATAAAACCCGTATATAAAATTAAAACTGTGCAGGGGTAAAGAAGGTACGGAGTCGGCTTAGCACACCTAATCTCTTGGAAGCAGATTTTACAAGTGAGGCAATAATTATGATCTTTCCAAAATTAATCCCGAGAGAATGAAACCCCAAGTATGTTTAAAGATGATGCATAATAGAGTTGGATATTGTTAATTAGTGGGTACTCCTGTGGACGATTTTGTCGGGTTGAAAGATCTGAGAACCGAGTTTTTTGATGCATTAAAAACAACAAGATTACTTTTACCCCAAACAGAGATATGAGCCAAGTCAGACATTAGGTGTGCCATAGCCTCATCCCTTGTTTGTTGAAGTAACTGCTGAGATGGACGCAGCAGGAAGTGAAAGGAAAGGTGAAGGATGGAGTCATCAGAGTACGAGTGGACAGGGTTAGATGTACAGCTTAGAAGGTCATTGATGAATAGAAGGAAGAGAGATGGTGATGGGACAGAACCTTGATGTTCCTATATGCTCCCCCCTGGACACCCTCAGTAATATAAACATACTATAAACATAAATATACAAATAAGTAAACAAACACAAATAAACTAATAAACAAATGAAATAAAATATCAAAATAGACAATACACAATCCGTTTCACACCCTACACTGTTGAAGCCTTCCTAACACCTTTTCCTTAGCGATTTATTTTGAGATTTGGCTGGTGCATATCCTTTTGTACGCTATGTATGTAAAGTGAGGCGATGTTAAGAAGGATTTACATAACACAGAGGAGGCCAATAACGGGCAATAAGCAAAATAAATCGCTTAGGAAAAGGTGTTAGGAATCTTCCTTCACCGACGAGAATACAGGCCAGAGAGAGAGAAAAAAAAAAAGTTTGAACGAATACATAGCGGAAAAATTGAAATCATCTGAAACACGCATTGGCGAAGAGCGAGTTTTCATTGTCCTTCGTCAGTTGTAAATAAACTTCAGATGGAATTGAGAAGAGGTTTTTATTTTTTTCTTACCTGGTTCGGTGCTTAGTATCCCTCCCAAACACCTCTTCCTTAGCTGTTTATTTTGCTAATTCCACCGTACTGCCCTATTCGGTGTTACGTAAAATCCTTCCACATAAACCAGCCATATCCAAAAATAAATCGCTCAGGATATTTATTTACGGCTCAGCAATTTTCCAGTCCAGCGAAATACTTTGATATTAACCCTGCGCATTTTTGGGGGGAGGAGGGGCTTCAATTAATTTTTTTGACTTTCATTAATTTTACAAAACCATGATTTTTTTTCTGTTCCGATGCGCTTTCAGGATTCCATAAAAAACAGTGGAACTGATTAACTGGGAATGGTTAATCCAAAAAAAAGTTGCGAATTTTTGAGAGAAGGAAATAGGCAAGGAGGGAAAGAAAATGTGAGGGGGGGGGAAGGGAGGGAGAAATGGAAGAAAAAGGTGAGGGAAGTGGAGAATGGAGGGAGGGAGGGAGAAATGAGAGAGGGGTAGGTGGGAGGAAGAAATGGGAGTGAAAAGGTGGGAGAGGGAATGGAGGGAGAGAAAGGGAAGAGGAAGTGAGAAAGAAGGAAGAGGGAGGGAGAGAAGAGAAAGACGTGAAGGAGGGAGGGAAGGGTAAGATGGAAAGGAGGAAGTAGGAAGGAAGACAGAAATGGTGAGAGAGAAAGAGACGGGACGGAAAGAGGAGACGAAAGAGGAGGAAGCGAAGGAAAAGAGAGAGAAAGAAAGAGAGCGTGAAGGAGGGAGGGAGACGAAGGAAGGATGGTGAAGGAGAAGAGGAGGAGAAGGAAGAGAAAGAGAAGATGAGAGAGAGGAGAGAAGGAAGAAGGGAAGAGAAAGAAATTGAAAGATGAGGATAACGGAGGGAGGGAAAGGAAAAGATGGGAGAGAGAGAGAGAGAGAGAGAGGTTGGTCTTTTTCCCTTTCCATTGTCTCCTTTGTTTTGTGAATGTTTTTCATGGCAGTTTTTCTTTATCTGGTGCTCTCTCTCTCTCTCTCTCTCTCTCTCTCTCTCTCTCTCTCTCTCTCTCTCTCTGTCCATACTGACTTCACTAGCCTTATTCCTATCTGTCCCTTTGCAGTCCAAACAAGTCGTTTGTCCACACACACACACACACACACACACACACACACACACACACACAC
The DNA here is from genome assembly GCF_032717465.1 of Coenobita brevimanus. Lineage (NCBI taxonomy): Eukaryota > Metazoa > Arthropoda > Malacostraca > Decapoda > Coenobitidae > Coenobita > Coenobita brevimanus. Next base: position 3,445,523 of record NC_137008.1, on the reverse strand, counting down.
ACACACACACACACACACACACACACACAAAGCTTAAAGGGAGAACAAAAATGCAATCTGTATGT
>NC_137008.1:3367958-3442958 GCF_032717465.1 Coenobita brevimanus | reverse complement strand
GCCATGTGTTCTAGACATCTCGAAATTGAAGGATCTACATATTCGATTTTGGGTGTTTAATTTTGTGTGGAATATATATATAAATTTACAGGGTGTCAGTCTTGGGTTCTTTCTTTTGTGCATGTGAGAGAGAGAGAGAGAGAGAGAGAGAGAGAGAGAAAGGTATAAAAGTGAAGAGGAAGAAGAAATCAGTAAGATAAGGTGAAAGGAAAAGAGAGAGAGAGAGAGAGAGAGAGAGAGAGAGAGAGAGAGAGAGTTTAATGTTTCCTCCGGACGTAGACTTAATAGTTCGTTCCCTAAAGCACAGTATTTCTCCCATGTGTCATACCTTCACATGTCACCACTTCGGCGCCAGTACCCACCGTCCATAATGAATGTACGCTTGGTATGATTCATTTAGGACAGATGTTAAAGTACTTGTGGAATATCAGTAAAATCTGTCTTAACGAAATATAAATCATCAACCGAATCTGAAATCGAACTCGGGTCCTCTCAGATAGCAGGCCACTCCTATAGCCACTCGACCACTCCCTCCCTACTCGTAATATGATGTTGTCAGTGATGCTCATAGATATTAGGGTATGATAGAAAGGCACCACCCATTTTGTAAACAATGTGGGTTGGGTGGGGAGGGCTGGGGAGAAGGGTGGGTTGGTGGGTGTAGGGTGGGGGAGGAGAGAGAGATAGGGAGTGGGGGATGGGGTGGGAGAGGAGAGGAATAGTCAGGGAGTGAGAGGAGGGGGTGGGGAGTGGAGACAACGTGGAATGGTAAAGAAGGAGCGTGGGCGAGTGTGATTGAGGAAGGGGGAGTGGAGTGGACGTGAATGAAGGAGAGAGCAGTAAGTTAAAACCAGGAAATAAATTGAGCATGAGAAGGAGAGGAAGAAGAAGGACTTAGGTGAAGAAAAGGGTGATTAATATACTGAGAAAAGAGTAGAAAGAAAGCTAGAGAGAAATAAAGAGCATTTTTTTTTTTTATCTATCCTGATGATCCCTAACCCCTATCAGCTGAGTGGATGGTAGTGTAGTAAAATTAGAGGGTCGATGTGATTAGTAACCAAGGAGATTAATTACAACCTCATTAGGGTTCACTCTCCTCAAATTTCAAACTCACTACTGGTAGAATGGGAAGCTGGTCTACTGACAGCCTTTTCATCAGTAAAATGGTAGACTAGTAGTTGTGATAGTATGGGTTTGTATTGGTGCGACAGGTTATCTATCTACTATTGCAACTATTATTAAAATGATGATAAAAATAATAATAATAATAATAATAATAATAATAATAATAAAAATAATAATAATAATAATAATAATAATATTATTATTATTATTATTATTAGTTTTATCATCATCGTCATCATCATCATCCATCATACAGCCCTTGCCATATTAGGAAAGAAAGAATCGTAAGTTAAGCTCCTCACTCCACCCTCACGCTGACCCACACTTCAGGCCTTGGGTTCCTTCTTCCTTGCATTAAAGAAAATAAATAAAACTCTCTCAGCTACACAAAATCGTCTGGGCATTTAAATAATATAAGAGACTATTATGTTATTGTGATGAAGGGATTAAACTGATCACCACTGCCACGACCCTCCTTCCTCTTCGCCACTACCACTACTACATCACTACCACACCCTTCCGTCCTTGCCACCACCACCACCACACCATCTCTACCACGACCCTCATTCACACCACCACACCATACTACACCGCTATTACTGCCCTCATTCACGCCACCATACCACACCACTACCGCGAGCGTCCGTCCTAACCACCGCACCACCACCACAACATTCAGTCATAACCACCATCACCACCCTCGTCCTCACCACCACACCACTACCACAACCTTCCATCCCCACCACCACACCACTACCACAACCTTCCATCCCCACCACCACAATCACACTCACCACCCAATCACCAAAGGGACCAAGTGATTACAGACAAGTACGAAAGGGTAGGCAATTCCAACAACATTTTCCCAATAATTGCCTTTCTCCTTTGACTCATGTCCCCCATAAAGCTTCTGATTTATTTCTGTGGCTAGTCTGTTAGTTATTTCTATTTTCCAGCCACAGAAAAAGGGAAGGAAGAGAGAGAGAGAGAGAGAGAGAGAGAGAGAGAGAGAGAGAGAGAGAGAGAGAGAGAGAGAGAGAGAGAGATGGATGAAGGTGATGAACGAGACTGAGAGACTGGGCAGGAGGTGAAGGAGAAATTGAACAGGTGCTGGCACTGATAAAAAGTTGAATGGATGAAGACGTGAAGGACTGATGATGGAAATAAAGTAACTAATAGACCAAAAAAATTCATCCATTTATCCACCTATGAACACACTTACATCCCTTCAAATCCTTTTCCCTCCCCCCCCTCTCTCTCTCCCCTTCCTCAATCCCCCTTCTCCTTCTTGCCTCCTGCCCCTGCCCTTCCCCACCCGTATCCTTCACCCCCATCCCTCCCATCCAGCCCACGATGGACAGATATTAGCAGACAGTGATAGGATTATTCCATTATCACAGTACACAGGCTGCTGTCACCGTACCTAGTATTGGTGGTATTAAGCACCGTACCTACACTATCATGTCTCTCAAGGATAGGACGATAGGTAAGAGACATTACTACTACTACTACTACTACTACCACCACCATCACTGCTTCCACCATCACCACTACTGCTACTTACTACTACTACTACTACTACTACCGCCACCACAACCACCACTACCACAACAACAGCAAAGCAACTACTGCTGCTACTACTACTGACACTATTACTCCTACTCCTGATACTACTACTACTGTTGATATTACTACTACTACTACTGCTGCTACTGTGAGAAAGAACAATCGTCATCGTGGCACTTATATTGGTAAAAATAGATCATCATTAAACTCTACTTGGAAAAGCATCTCGTACTGAAGAGGTCAATATCATACTTACTTCCATGTATGTGTGTGTGTGAACAGAGCACAATGGTAGGGACTGACGAAAGGTGCTGCCAATACTCCCGCCAAACACACTGCCACTTACGGCCAGCCAATCTGTTTGTTCTCAACGGCCACAACCAACACTCACACACACATGCACACACAACCAAGACTCGCTCCTCTCTCCCACACCACCACCACAGCTGGGTGCACGAGGCAACCATATTTTCAGCGGCCAGTCCTGGGCGAATGGCGAGTAGCTAGCATAAGAATGATGTACTGACTTTGAAGGACTTCCAACCATACTTCCAGTGGCGGGAGGTGTTCTCATCCAAGGTCACATGATAGAGTATGGTTGAAAATTGTGTTATACAACAAAAAAGCATTTTCCGGCCCGTGGTCTGTGAACCTCTTACGTCGCGCGGCCCCTCACTGCGGACGTCTTTACTCCTTCGCTACGGGATGTCTCGCCGTAACTGCATGGATTAATACAGTCACAATACAATGAACAAACGCAAATGTGTTCCAGAACACAGAGATGACAGGTCCAAATTTTACCTCTGACCCGCTGAACTTTACAAAATATCAAATCCCCAGCACAACTTATTTTTTTTTTACCAGTGTTTATGCCAGTTAATGCGTGCACACACACACACACACACACACACACACACACACACACACAGGAGCTTTTGGGGCTTCTCCCTCTCTTTACACCCACCCACACACACACACACACACACACATCCATATCCACACACACCCATATCCACACCCACACCCACACCCACACCCACACACACACCTTCACTCGCACTCACTCTTTCTCTCACACACAACCCCCTACCCCCCCTCCCCCTCCCCACAAATCGAATCAGGCATTTATGAGATGACCCACTCAGAACATGCCCTTGCCCGGGGAAACGTGAACTTTGATGGATTTACACCCAAATCGAATTACTTTTCCCCCGATTCAGACACTGTGTAGGTGGCTGTTTTGATGTAAATATGATCAGGTGTCTATGATCTAGTGAGTTGCCAAACATACATACATACATACATGCATACAGTACATACATCAATACATACATACACGCATACATAGACAGACAGACAGATCGACAGACATACAGACACATCTATATCTATCTGTCTATCTATTTATCTATCTGTCTATCTATCTATCCATCCATCCAACCATCCACACATACATATAGGGAGACAGATACACACACACACACACACACACACACACACACACACACACACACACACACAGCTACTGTATATCTATCTATCTATCAATCTATCCATCCATCTATCCTTACATACATACACACAATGCACAGAAAAGGACGTGACCACAAAAGCTCACTAAAGCTTTGATAAGACTGCTCACACTCTATTGCTTCTTACACAACACTGACGTCGGACAATAGCACCATCACGCTCACCACCACCACCACCACCACAACAACAACAACAACAACAACAGCAACAAACAACATCACAATCCCACAACCAAACTTCGACGCAGCAACAAGAACAACAACAACAACAACAATAGGTCCAAACAGGCTCCCAGGGAACCTCGGCGATGCACACACACACACACACACACACACACACACACACACACACACACACACACAACGTGGTTGTCTGCCTTCTTTCAAACACACGTAACTTTTTTCTTTCCCTGTCCAACTTTCCTGTCACTTAAACTTCTTTCACCCCACACGTAAACGAGAGAGAGAGAGAGAGAGAGAAACCGGAACTACTGGTATCTTCACACCCCCAAAAACTGTAATAAAGTCCTTGAGCCATCAGACAAACACGGAAGAGAATTACAATGGCACTAGCACAATTTCTTGAATTTGAGGAAACACTGCTTTTGTGAAATAAATTAATGAACCCCGTATGTAACCCTCCCCAGTTCAAAAATCGCTCTATAGGTGAGTAAAAATTATCTGAGGGCAGAAAACCAATATACAAATCACCATCGTTAATAATCGTAATACAAGCCAGCTGAACAATACTTTAAGACCTCTTCACCGTTCATAATGTTCACTGTAACTCTTGTACTTTGTTTTACGTGCACGGAAGCCTTATCTATGCAGTAATTTGTTGTTCCAGAATTAAGATCACTGTTTAAGCTTTCTTTTAGCGACTGCATTTTCATGTTCGTTATATTTGTATACCAGATATGCAATATTTTAGTTGGATCTCTAATTGTTCCTTTGTCTGTCACCTTTAGAGGTAGGTGGAGTTGTTGGCGAAAAGTTATTAAAATTAGCAATAATATATTTTTTAAGACTTATGCCTGTGTAATTCTGAACTTTTTTGCATCAAGAGAAACATGAACGAGTATTAAAGGAGTACAGTACCCATATGTCCAATCACATTGTCCTACCACACTATCCTACCACACTATCCTACCACATTGTCCTACCATTTTGTCCTACCACACTATCCTACCACAATGTTCTACCTCACTGTCCTACCTCACTGTCCTACAACATTAGTCTGCCACATTGTCCTACCACAGTCTTGCCAAACTGTCCCACTTCACAGACTTACCACACTCCAACCACACTGTCCCACCACACTGTCCTACCACATTCCAACCACACTGTCCCATCACACTGTCCTACCACACTCCAGCCACACTGTCCTGTTGTGTGGCTCTGGAAGGCGGAATTGGTATTGTTCCCTTCCATCACTCTGACAGCACACACACACACACACACACACACACACACACACACACACACACACACACACACACACACACACACACACACACACACACACACACACCATCAGATGATCCTGACCGACCCGGCGAATTACCCGGTGAATTACACACACACACACACACACACACACACACACACACACACACACACACACACCAAGCACACTCCATCATATATCAGTCGTCAACCAGCCAGGAAAAAAAAAAAAGAAGATAAAGGAAAACTACACATTAAAGACCAAATAAATGCACACCTCTCTACATCCACGAACAACACCAGACACGCAAACAACCCAGCGACACCCTGACACACATACACCATTTATGACACATAGCACTTCTGACATACATACATCAACACACAAACGCCAGGACGCCTTCGTGGGGTGGCACTGACCTAGGTGGGCTATTTCACTGCCAGGTTATGCAAGGGTCCCTCAACTCCCTCCCTATCCTCTAAAATAACTACTATTACTACAACTACTACTACTGTTACTAAACACCAGCACACTACAATACATCAACACCAACACACATCAATACACACACCCTCATCAACCAGCCTGATATATATATGTGGAATCTGACCTGTGTTTTTGAGTTCTTATTGAAACTAAATTTAATGTCAAAGTTGAGGTCTTGTTTTACACCTTTCTCTCCTCTACAAGGGTTTGGATGAGGTTGATGCTGTCTGTTTGTCTGTCACACACACACACACACACACACACACACACACACACACACGCGCGCAATTTCGGAAACTATGTCAGGCTATCATCAGCACAAGAATGGAAATACTGGAAAGAAAATGAACGTGGAAATGGATATGGAAAAACAACAAAGGTGTTAAGTCGATAGGCAGCCTCATGCCCCTGCCACCTGCAACTTTTCCAAATAAAAAAAAATAGTTGGATATTCTCTCACATTCACTCACTCTCACGCTCGCTCACACTCTCGCTCACTCACTTTCCCACTCTCTCACTTTACCATACAATTTCCCTCACTCAGACTTGACACACTCACACTCTACATTAACTCTTACTCACTCAGTTTCTTGCACAAACGTTCACAGGGTTTTATTCTCTCTCTCTCTCTCTCTCTCTCTCTCTCTCTCTCTCTCACACACACACACACACACACACACACACACATTCACTCTTTTACCCACACTCTCGCACATGCTCTACCTCACACATCACACTCATTTTTGCACTCCATCTCACACTTTCACGCTCACATAAATCTTCACTATTTCCGTTCACTTTGTCAGCTGAAGAAAAGTTATAAAAATATTGCAGTACTGAAGAGTAATTATCGTTAAAATGGTGTGAGAGAGAGAGAGAGAGAGAGAGAGAGAGAGAGAGAGAGAGAGAGCAGACCTTCAACTCTATTTTCTCTACTGTTTCGCGGTACACAGAGTTCTAAAAATAGGTTCCGTGTACCTGAAAAGTTAAAGTAAAAACACCAAGCTCTAACCTGTCTCTCTCCCACTCAACATTTGAACTTTTTTTTTGCATTTTTTTCTTCCAACAAATATTCGGTTTTGCTGTAAGAAGAAAGAAGTATAGGAAGCTTTTCACGACCTCCTTGTCCTGCCTGTATAATAAAATGTAGTTAGGACGAGGAATTGACTCTATGATTTTCTCGTAAGCTCCCTAACACCCTTTCCTTACCTGTTTATTCCTACCTGTGCCATTTTACTAATTGCGTCTATCTTATTTATGCACTCTATTTCGATTATACAAAAGGAAAAAACATGGAGCAAAAGACTGGTAAGGTGTCATATGCAAAATAAATCGCAAAGGGAGAGGTGTTAATAAGCTTCCTCACCCTACGAGAATACTGGCCTGTGTTAGTCAATTTTCTGTTCATGATGTATATTCACAAATTTAGCTCGCGATCGCATTATTAACATTATTATAATTATTATTATTATTATTATTATTATTATCATTATCATCATCATTATTATTATTATTATTATTATTATTATTATTATTATTATTATTATTACTACTACCATTACTACTACTACTACTACTACTACTACTACTACTATTATTATTATTATTATTATTATTATTTGTAAATCTTCTGGCTTGAAATGCTGAGGATACGATTAAATACGAAAGAGAGAGAGAGAGAGAGAGAGATTCAATAATAAGAGGTTAGTGTATTAGCAGATTTATTAAACAGTTTCAATAAGTACACATTTAACACCTTATTTACCTGTATTATCAATCAGGTAGACAGTAGAGAGTTGTGGTAGTTGTGGTTGTGGTGGTAATTGGAGTGACAGTGGTAGTTGTGGTGGTGATAGTGGCAATGGGGTAGTAGTGGAGATGATTGTATTTATTTCAACTAAAGAGAAGGCTGGGTATAGTGTTGGTAGTAATGTTGGTAGCTGTGGTTACTATGTGGTAGTTGTGGTAGGACGTTCGATGGTGGTAGTTGTGGTAGGATTCGATGGTGGTAGTTGTGGTAGGACGTTCGATGGTGGTAACTGTGGTAGGATTCGACGGTGGTAGTTGTGGTAGGGCGTGAGGGATGGTGGTAGTGAGTGGGATGGTGGTAGAAATGATGGTAGTTGGTGTAGGTAATGGTGATTGACAAGTCTAATAGTGATAGTGAGACAGATAGTGGTTAGATGAGGATGACGGTAGTGTGAGAATGGTTGAAAAACTGGTTGTGGTTGTCAAAGGTGGTGGTAGCATGTGGTGTGGTGTGATGGTATGTGGTGTGGTGGTTTGTGGTGTGGTGGTATGTGGTGTGATGGTTTTATGTGGTGTGGTGGTGGTATGTGATGTGGTGAGGTGGTTAATGTGGTGTGGTGGTTTATGTGGTGTGGTGAGGTGGTTAATGTGGTGTGGTGGTTTATATGGTGTGGTGAGGTGGTTTATGTGGTGTGGTGGTGGTATGTGGTGTGGTGAGCGTATGTGGTGTGGTGGTGGTATGTGGTGTGGTGGTTTTATATGGTATGGTGGTGGTATGTGATGTGGTGAGGTGGTTAATGTGGTGTGGTGGTTAATGTGGTGTGGTGGTTTATGAGGTGTGGTGGTGGTATGTGGTGTGGTGGTGGTATGTGGTGTGGTGGTGGGAACTGTGGTGGAGCATGAACTATGCGGAAGGAGAATGTGGTAGGGGTGAAGGGGTACTGATTGCGCTCGTTGTGGTGCTTGCGGTTGTTGTGGTAGGGTCTGAGGGGGAGCGGGCGCCCCCCTTGATCACCCCTGGCTCCTCCCCCACCAGCCACCAGGTCATCATTTGCCCCTTGCCCTGTGGGAGGTCAATCGAGGTCACAGTTAGGACAAAGATCAATATTCTCGTCTATTAAGGAAGCTCCCTAACACCTTTTCCTTAGCGATTTATTTCTGGATATGACTGGTTAATGTAATTTTGTGCCTTATTTATGCAAAGTATGGCGGTGTTTGAAGGATTAAACACAGAATAGGACAGCAAGGTGTAATAGGCAAAATAAGTCGCTTAGGAAAAGGTGTTTGGGAGCTTCATTAACCTACGAGAATACATGCCAAACTGTTCATATAATATCCAGGAATATTGAAGCACGGACTATAAATATCTGTAAAAAAATGTTAATTATAAAAAGAGGAATACCGGTAAGGGAAGCAGGAACACTGACACATAAAGTAAATATTTTGCTATTCACGGTAGCAGGGTTATCAGACAAACCTGCATCGCTAATATTTACAGAGGACAAAGGAGTATTAGTACAGATAAATCAGGACTGTTGTTATTAAGGGATATAATGTTGACAGAGACGTGGGCCTGCCAGCCTGCTTCCTTCCTCCTGGCACCTGTCTGCTTATTTTTCTGTTGCTTAACAGTTTTTCTGGCTGCCTCACCGAATAACTGGCTGCTTGCCCCTGCTACCAGACCAGTCTGGAAGCTTACCGTCCTACCTGCCCACCTTCCTAGTAAACTGACAGATTTTCTTCTTGCTTACTTGCGTAGCAGACTGACAGAATACCTTCCTGTCTGCCTACCTGCATAGCAGACTGATATTATCTTCCGGTCTGCGTAGCAGACTGCCAGCTTGCCCGCCTGGCTGTCTAACAGCTTGTCTCTCTACTTAGCAGCCCATCTACCTGGCAGTCTTCCTTGTCTGCCTTCTGATTGGCCTGGCACCTTGCCTATCTTCTGTTCTCCTTCCTGCATGGCAGCCTGCCCGTCTGTCTGCAGCCTCCCTAGCCACCGGCCAGCCTGTCTGACTGTCTGACTGCCTGCTCTTTGACAGCCTGCCTGCCTACTTGCTTGCCTGCATACCTGGTAGCCTTCCTACCTGGCTGCTTATTGCCTGCCTCCCTTCCTGCCTGCTTTCCGACCCTGTCACTGCCTGGCCAGATTTTGTTTATTTACCTGTCTGTCTGTCTGGCTGGTTGCCTGTCATCGTGGTCGGTTGGCTTCTGTCTTACCTTCCTACCTGTCAGCATGACTGGCTGCCTGCCCGATTGTCTTCCTACCAACCTGCATTCCTACCTGCCTCTCTGCCTGTCTGCCTGTCTACCTGCCTGCCAAAATGCTTGCTGCCATCCTGCCAACCTGTTAGTCTTCCCGTTTCCCTGCTTTGCAGTCTACCTGCTTGTACACCTGGATTTCTGTGTGTCTGCCTGAATGGCTGCCATCCGATCTGCCTAAACGGCTCCCTACCTGTCCATCCAGTTGTCTGCCTCCCTGCCTGACTGCCTGGCCGCCTCTCTAGCTTACTGCCTGACTGTCTGACTTCCTGGCTGAATGGTAGGCTGTTTGCCTGCCTGTCAACCTGTCTGCCTACCTGACTGCTTCCTGCCTGTCTGCCTGTTAGTGTTCCTGCTTCCTCTTTGCATGCCTGGCAGCATGTCTTCCTGTTTGCGTACCTGGCTGGCTGGATTCCTGCCTCCTTAGCAACCTCCTTGTTTTCCTGCCTGCCTGACAACTTGCCCGTCTGCCTGCCCAGGAGTCTCCCTTCCTGGCAGCCTTCCTCTTTCTGATTGCTTCTCTGCTTGCCTATTGATTTGCTTTGCAGCCTGCCTGCATACCCTTTCATCCCAGAAGTCTGCCTGCCTTCTTGCTTGCCCTTCAGTCTGTCTGTCTGTCTGTCTGTCTGTCTGTCTGCCTGCCTGCCTGCCTACCTACCTTACAGCCTGCTTACCTACCTATCTCCTTTTTAGGCACCCTGCTTTCCTGGCAGTCTGCCTGGCTTCCTGCCTGTCTGACTGCCCGCCTTCCTCCCTTGCTGGCTATCTTCCTGCATGGCCAGCTTCTTGTCTGCCTGCCTGGCTGCCAGCTTGTCCGGCAAGTTAGTTGGCTGCTGCCTGCCTCTCTGGCTGGCTGGCTGCCCACCTGCTGTTCTGACTGGCTGCCTGGTCGACTGCCTGGCGCGCTGGCTGATTGCTCTTCTGGCTTTCTGGTAAGCTGCCTGCTTCCCTTGCTGAATGGCTGATTGCATGTCTGCCTGTCTTGCTTCATCCAGCCTAGCTGGCTGACTGGCTGCCTAACTGATTGTCTGGTTTGGTCCTGGTCTGATTTGCTAACTAACTGGCCAACTGACTGATTGGTTGACTGGCCGTCTGTCTGTCTGTCTGTCTCCCCTCTCTCTCTCTCTCTCTCTCTCTCTCTCTCTCTCTCTCTCTCTCTCTCTCTCTCTCTCTATTTCCCTCCATGTCTCCCGGATTCCTTCCCTATCCCTCTCCATTTCTGCGTCTATTACTCTCCATTACTCCCTCCATTATACTTCCCCCCTCCTCGCTCATTTGCCCTAATTCCTGGTGGGATAGACAGTGTCGTAGCCCCTCTCCCTGTGCGAATTATTTTGCGTATTACCTTTGTTTTACCTTATTACTGTACTTGATTTTGCATAATTATTTCCTTATTTTGCATATTAATTACCTTATTATGCATACCTTATTTTGCATATTCATTACATTATTTTGCATATTGTCTCTTTGTATCTACTCGTACCTAAGACAAACTGTGTCCATGGATTTTTTTTTTATTATCTCGCCCGGGATGGAGTCCGGCGAGGTATTGTTTTTGGTCGAGTTTGTTTTAGTTTGTTTCTTTGTTTGTTGGCAACATTACGGAAAAAAATGGCTGAATGAAATTACATGAAGCCTTCAGGACATGTGGGCACTGGTCCCAGAAGGAACTGGTTTCATTGTGGAGGTAATGTCTTCAAGTTTGAAAGAAACACAAGGTCAAGGAGTTTCACGGGGCGAGTTCTTGAATATGAAATTAGTTGCGCCATTACCGTAGACTTTAATTAGGAGTTTCACAGGGCAAGTTGAAATTAACGTTAGTTGCGAATCTAATTGTTTACTGACAGTAAATGGCAGTACCGAATCAGTATTTAACAGCACTGAAATAACTGCTGTCGGGTGAGGTTTGTTGTGCCCCGTACCACTTGCTTATTTTGTTTTTCCTTCCTCTGTTCATCTTCCGTTAAAAAATGGAAAAATAACGAGAGAGAATAGTAAGGTCTAATATGCATAACAAATACTCAGGAAGAATACACAACGCTTATTTTAAATTAGTAAAGATTTTTTACTTTTATTTCCTCTTTCTTGATGGCAGACTAACACAATGCTACGGCCATACAGTAGGTACTTCCCATAGCACTTTCGTCCCGTATACTTACCTCCGTATCCCTCCATCTCTTCATCATTAGTTTTCTCACTACACCCTCATCCTGTTATACGTAAGGACCCTCTCCTGGATTATGGACCTATTAGTTTGTCTAGCAATGGACGTATCCATCGCTCTTTTCTCCCCCTTTCCTCTTATTTTCCCATCTCCACCCTTAGTTTCCCTCCATCTCTCCACCACTGCCCCTCACTCCCCTCCCTCATTTTCCTCCTTCCCTTTTTCCCCTTCCTACCCTCCCTCACTTTCCTCCCTCCCTTTTTCTACTCACTCCCTTCCTTCACTTTCCTCCCTGACTTCTCCACTCACTCCCCTCCCTCACTTTCCTCTCTCCCTTTTCCCTCTTGTTTCCATATCCCCATCCGTAGCTTCTCTCCACCTCTCTCTATCAGTTCCATTCCCTCTCCCCCTCATCATCTCAACATACCTCACCTTAACATACCTCACCCCCACCATCATTTCAACACACCTAGGCCCCTCTGCTTGACTTTGCACTCTCCAGATTTTTTTCATATGTAAGGGACAAAGAACCAAAGGCTAGAAAATAAAAAGTTCTCTAGAAAAAAATCGACGAAAAGAGCCAAATTCAAGATCCATTCATTTCGAGAGGCCTGGACACATGTACAGTAATTTAAAAGACTGTAGGTTATATGTAGGGAGGAATTATGAAAAAGGTATATATATATTTTTTTATTCCTCTCCCATTTCGTCTTTATATTTCCTTGGCTAATACTACTGACGGTTAAGGAAGCTCCCTAATACCTTTTCCATGGTGATTTATTCTTGGATGCGGCTGGTCTAATATCTTTTTCTACGTTGTTTATGAAGAGTGTGGTGATATTTGAATGATTAAAGTAACACAGAGGAGGACGGCACTGTGTCATAAACAAAATAAACCAGTAAAACGACTTTGAAGGTGAGGTACGAACGAGGACATTTATATCTGAAAACATTGAAATGTCACCTTACACCCCGACGATGCCTAGAGTATACTGATGGTTATCTACCTGCCAAGTTTCATGCCTTTACAACAAACTGTCTGGCCTGTGGCCCTCTTTTGAAGATTCTCGACATGCTGCACTTGGCACGTGTCACGTGCCAAGCGCACCACCTGGGTGTGATGGAACCCGTAAAAAACAAATCTTAAAGTATTGGGCTATCATATGGAGCAAACCACGCAGAGATCAGCCCTGTGGTTGCTGAGATATAAGCTTCTCAAAAGGGTTACGGTCGGGCCAGGCCGGGGCAAGGCGAGGTTGGGCCGCTCAAATGTGAGAAAATGCAACTACTTGACAAGAGACTCGCGACTTAGGAAGAGGTGTTAGGGAGCTTCCTTAACTGTTTCCCATCATATCTCTTCTATTTTCCCCTCACTCCCCTCATCCTTATTCTATTTACCCATCAACCTCTTCTATTTTCCCCTCACTCCCTCCATCTCTCTTCTACCTTCCCCTCACATCCCCTCATCTGTTTTCCCCTCACCCCCTAATCTCTATTCTACCTTCCCTTCGCCTCCCTCATCTCTCTTCTACCTTCCCCTCACTTCCCCTCACCTTGACGTATGTTAGTCCCCTCTCGATGATGCAGTATCCCCCCCGCTTATCCAGCATCATCTTGTGGGCGTGGGAGATGTGGATTCTCAGCTCCTCGCCGGTCGACTCCATTCTGGCAGCGGTATTTACAGTGTCGCCAAAGAGACAGTAGCGAGGCATTTTGAGACCTACCACTCCAGCCACGCACGGCCCTGGGGAAGGGGGAGGAGGAGGGGAGAGAGTATGAGGGAGGGGAGAGGAGAAACAGGGGTGTGAGGGGAGAAGAGAAACTAGGGAAATAGTGGCGTACGAGGTGTGGTGACAAGATGGAAAGATAACACATTGTTCTCCCATGGTCAGGTGCACCTCTTAATTTTTTGCGCAGTCCATGGGTAAGGGCTATATAAGGATGGGGATGTGAGAGTGATCTGAGGGGGTGAGAGGGGTGCGAGTGAAGGGTGTGAGGGAGGGGAGAGACTGATGAGAGAAGGGTGTGATGAGGAGAAAACTGTGAGAGGGAGAAGAGCATGAGAAAAGCACCGATAAAGAGGGATGGGAAGGATAAGAGAAAGGGGTGAGGGGGAAGAGAAAGGATGGGGAGAGTGGTAAGATATTGGGGCGAGAGGGATAACAGAGAGAGATGAGTGGGACAAGCGAGAGACGTGGGAAGGATAAAAGAGTGGGGAAAATGATAAATGAAAACCAAACTTGTCACACACACACAAAAAAAAAAAATCCAGAAGAACTCCAAATAAGTCCTGAAAAAAATGTAGGTTAACACTACATCTGGAAACTACAAGAACAGCCAGGAAAAAATATATCACTGAAAAATAGAATCAGATCTGTTGAACAATGTTGATATTCTTACCTCTGTCAATTGCAACTAATCCCCACCCCAACACTCTCTCCCTCTCACCACAGCATATTCATTCTCAGCACAACTCTCCCCAGCTTTATTCCTCCCCTCTCCCTCCTGTTTCCCCAATCCTCTCCACTCCTAACTTCTTCCTGCTATTCCTAACTCTCTCCTCTCGCTCAGTACACATTCTCTTCCACATCCCATTGCTTCCTCTGTCCTTCCCCTACCCGTCCCGCTTCCTCCCCACCCTCACCCCTTCCCTCACACTCCCCACGGTTCCCTAGCCTCCTACTCACCATTTCTTCGCCCTGCCTTCACCTCTTCACACGCTGACTGTACCTCCCCACCTCAACATATTCTCCCCTACGTCTTTTCCATCCCACTTTTCATTCATTATCTTTATCTCTTCCTTCTCACCTCCACATCCTGTTCTTTTTTTTTTTTTATCTCTTGCCACTTTCTCACAATCTCAGCTTCATTATCCTTCCTCTCTAACGTAACTTTTCTCCGTCTCTATCTTTCCCTTCTCACTTCAACCCCTTCCTCACCTCCTGCCACTTCCTTCCACTACTCTCCTCCACTCCTTTCCTTGCCTTCCACTCACCAGTCCGTTCCCTCCATCTCCTTACTATTCTAATTCCGTCCACCTACCCCCTCCCGTCACATTCCTATTTCCCCCCCCGTTCCGTCCAGTTTCTCATCACTTCCCTTCCCTCCCACTCCCCCTTCCTTTCCATTCCCATCCCCACCCATTCTGAGCTTCCAATCCTCCCCAACCCTCTTATTTCTCCCCTCCATCTACCCAACCATTTCCAAACTTTTCTCACTTTCCCCGTCCATCCCCAATCCTGCTCCCTCCCTACCCCCATCTTCTTCCATTCCCGCTCGCTCCCTGTTCCTTACTTCCCTTCACTTCCTCCTTCCCAATCTTTCTCCTTCTCCCTTTCCTTTCCCTCTACTCGCTCCCTTTCCACTCCTTCTCTCTCTTCTTTCCTCCCTTGTCTCTCCTCTCTCCCCACTCACCCCCCTCCCCAACTCACCACTATGTATGCCAATCCTCAGCCTCAGTGTGTCCCAGGGCCTGTGTCTAATGGTGAACTGCTTGACGGCCCCCAGCAGCTTCAGGGCCATGGATGCTACCTCTGCCGCGTGCCTGTCTTCGTTGGTTAGGGGCAGGCCGGAAACCACCATATATGCATCGCCGATCGTCTCGACCTGGAGTGGGGTGAGTGGGATGAGTGGGGTGAGAGGGATGAGTGGGATGAGTGGGATAAGTGGACTGAGTGGGGTGAGTGGGGTAAGTGGCGTGAGAGGGGTGAGTGGGATGAGTGGGGTGAGTGGGATGAGAGGGGTGAGTGGAATGAGAGGGATGAGTGGAATGAGAGGAATGAGTGGAATGAGAGGGGTGAGTGGGATGAGAGGGATGAGTGGGATGAGAGGGGTGAGTGGAATGAGAGGAATGAGTGGAATGAGAGGAATGAGTGGAATGAGAGGGGTGAGTGGGGTGAGTGGGATGAGAGGGGAGAGTGGGATAAGAGAGGAGTGAGTGGAGTGAGAAAGAGGTGTGTGGGGTGAGGGGTGGGACAGGTGAGAACTAGCTGTCAGTAAATTCAGCTATTATACTCCAGCTGTTTCTACCTGAGTGGTGAGATAGATAGACAGATATAGAAGATAAACACACACAAACACACTCAAAGAAACACACACACACACACACACACACACACACACACACACACACACACAATCAAACACACACACACACACACACACACACACACACACGCACTCTCTCTCTCTCTCTCTTTCTTCAACCTACCTTGTACACATCGAAGTCTCCAATAATGGCGTCGAAACAGGTGTAGAGCTCATTAAGCATATCCACCATCTGGGGAAGGAGGGAACAAGGGGGTCAGTGAGAGAGACAGACAGACAGACAGACAGACAGACAGAGACAGAGACAGAGAGATACAGACAGAAGTGTCACTTGTTTAGCTCCAATTCGCACTTAAAGACACTCATTTCTCTATTATATAACCAGTTTAAAACACATTTATGTCCTAATACATCCAGTCTAGCGATTTATTTTTATTCCTGCAACCTCCATACGATTTCATTCTACACAGGAAAAGTCTCTTGAAATATAAGAGGTTGAATGCAATACGTAACTCCATTTCTAAAAAACAACTGCATAGGTAAGAAAAAAATCATATATTACAATTGCATAAATAAAATAATGTAAAGGCTTGCCAGGTTAGAGATACATTAATTTCTCTTTAGTCTGTACACTTGGTCTGACCCCGTCCACAACTTTCTTGACCCCCTCCACATCTTCCTTGACCCCTGTCCCACATGTCCTGTCCCTGTCCTGCCTCTCAAACACCTGTCCTGTCTCCCTCTACATCTGCCTAACACCTGATCCCGCCCCTTGTACATCTGAGATACACACCTGCAGCGGGGTGGACTGGGCTGAGAGGGAGGTGAAGCCAACTATGTCACTGAAGTAAATGGTGACGTTATCGTAACTCTCCGGCGCGACTTGCTCTCCTCGCTTTAAGGACTCCGCTACGGGCCTGAGGAAGAGAAAGAGAAAGAGAGAGATGGGAGGGGGGGTACAGAGGGGGGAGGAAGGAGGGAGCGAGTAAAAAGGAGTGCAAAGGAGTACAGGGAAAGCAAGCAGCAACACCCCTAGTGGTCTCTTCAAAGCTGCCAGAGAGAGAGAGAGAGAGAGAGAGAGGGAGGGGACTTACAGAGGGGGCGAAGGAGTGAGAGAGTACAAAGGATATACAAAGGAGGTCAAGGAAAGCAAATAGCATCACCTAATTATTCAAGACTGCTACAGGAACGACCATGACTCTTGTAACTAATTCTACAAGTTTAAGGTAATAATAAAATAGAGTGAAGAGTAAGCAAATTAAAGCGAGGAAAGAAAACAAAAACAGCTTGAGATAGATTTTGACGGCTTCTCTTTAACCTTCTGTCTTGCTATTTCTTCTCTGCTATTTCCAAGAAATTTTAGACAGCTTGGGAGATAGCTTAGGAGAAATTTTTGGAGGTGGAGGCGTTAGCTGTCGTTCACTCTTCACTTCTAGAGGCTTGTCCTATGTTGGGAAAAAAAATCGTAAACAGATGAAAAACTTAAATATGTTTCGGAATGAACACTCACATCTGACGTTCATCAATTACACTAAGTCATTTAGCTGATAATTTTTTTCTAAGTTCCAGTCTTCCCCTTGAATAAAACACGCAACAATCAAATGTACATCTAAATCCCTAATCATTCTGCTGGGTGTACGTGGAAAAACAGGAAAACAGACTTTGCATAACAGTCTTACCGGCTTGAGAATCGAACATGAGGTCATCCGCACTCTCTCCGATTGAGGAAGCTCCCTAACACCTCTTCCTATGCGATTTATATTGCTTATTACATCTTTCCCTCCTCTTCTGTGTTACAACCTTCCTGTATCGCCATACTCTGCATAAATAACGCTCAAAACGATATTACATAGCTGTATCCAAAAATAAATCGGTAAGGAAGAGGTGTTAGGGAGTTTCCTTTGTAGACGAGAGAGAGAGAGAGAGAGACAGAGAGAGAGAGAGAGACAGACAGACAGACAGACAGACAGACAGACAGAGGATGTTATAGGTGATCTTGACTGGGAAAGAGCAGAAAATGAGAAGGGGAGTCTGGGCACTAAGCAGGTAGGTAGGTAGGTAAGTAGGTAAGTAAATGGGTAGATACGTGACTAGGAAGGTAGGTAGGTAGGTAGATAGGTAAGTAGGTAGGTATGTAGGTAGGTAGGTATGTAGGTAGGTAGATAGGTAAAGTAGGTAGGTAGGTAGGTGGATAGGTAGGTAGATAGGTAGGTAGTAGGTAGATAAGTAAGTAGGTAGGTAGGTAGGTGGATAGGTAGGTGAGTAGGTAGTTAGATAGATAGGTAGGTAGGTAGGTAGGTAGGTAGGTAAGCAGGTAGGTAAATGGGTAGGTGGGTGAGTAGGCAGGTGGGTGAGTAGGCAGGTAGGTAAGTAGATAGCTTGGTATGTAGGCAGGTAGGCAGGATTGTAAGAAGGTAGGTAGGTAGGTAGGTAGGTACGTAGGCAGGTAGGTAGGTAAGCAGGTAGGTAGGTGGGTAGGCAGGTAGACAGGTACGTAGATAGATAGACAGGTAAGCCGGTGGGTAAGATAGTCAGACAGATAGGTAAGTAGACAGGTAGACAGGTAAGCATGTGGGTAAGTAAGATAGGCAGATAGATAAGTATATATATATATATATATATATATATATATATATATATATACACATTATATTGTGCTGGGAAAATATACAGTACTCTCTGCTGCTGACGTAAGCCACAAACTCAGATGTGAAAAGTGACATCCTCCCAGAATCTCAACGTGAGCCTAATGGTGGTCGCCGTCCCACATCCCCTCCTCTCCCTCACTGAACCATAAATATACCACAGGACGTATGGCGTACATGTCTGGCCCAGGATGCTACGCTTTCATCTTTTAGCGTCCATCAGTGCTCTTGACCCGCACAGAGAGTACCAGGTGGTCACAGCTCTGGCAGCAGCGGTAAAAAGTTTGTCCAGGAAGTTGTCTCGCTCGCCAGGGACTGTCATATCGTGCAAGAATAATTTATGTCTGACAGGCAAAATATAGCTGACTAGGTGTGACTGATACCTTGCACTCATGACTTGACGTGCTACTGCCACTGATATAGACCACACCATTTTTAGATTGCAATTCAAAGTTCAGGCTTCCCTCATAGTTTTTTTTTTCTTTTTTGAGGAGGGGGACATAAGCATATCATGAAAGTAAGACTGTTGCACCGGAAGTTGCAAAGTTCTTACCGGTAAGTATCTTCAGGTAAATGAGTTTGTGTTGCATAAAGTACACGAGATTCAAAAGTAATACAGTAATAAAGTACACGGTATTCAAAAGTAATAAAGTACATGAGACTCAAAGGTAATAAAGTAATAATGTACACGGGATTCAAAAGTAATAAAGTAATAAAGTACACGAGATTCAAAAGTAATAAGGCAGAGTATACGGGATTTAAAAGTAATAAAGTACACGAGATTCAAAAGTAATAAAGTAAATAGATGTATTGTTTGAGAGAGAGAGAGAGAGAGAGAGAGAGAGAGAGAGAGAGAGAAACAAACCCACCTCCTCATTCTTAATCTCCTTCTCTCGTCTACGGAGCTCCTATATGACCAGTATTCCCATCGGGTAAGGAAGCTCCCTAACACCTTTTCCTAAGTGATTTATTTTCAGGATAGGGTCGGTTCATATCGTTTTGTAAGTTATTTTTGGAATGTGACGATACTGGAAGGATTTATGGAACACGGAAGAGAGAAGAATTAGGTGTAATAAACAAAATAAATCACTTAGGAAGAGGTGTTAGGGAGCCCTGCGCTGTGAGGGGTGTGTCCTAGGCTATGTAAAATAGTTTGCCGGAAGCTGAAGTAAAGAAAAATAAGAAAGAAAAAAAGAAAAAAGAATGAAAAAAGCAAAATGAGAAAAAACAAAAATAAAAACATGAAAAAAGAAAACAAAGAAATAAAGAAAAAGTAAATAAGAAAAAGTGAAAAAAGAAAAAGGAAAAAGGGTAAAAAGGAAAATAGAAAAGAAAGTGGAAAAGAACATGAAAGAAAATAAAAATAAAGAACTAGAATGGCACTCAGTAGGGTGCACACCTCCGCCAAGGCCCAACATGCAGTTCCTTTTAATTCAGTCAGTCTAATCCAATATCAAACTCATAACCCTGTAAATTGATCCGGATTTTTATATGGATCCGCGCCAAACTGTACACATTCGTAGATACCAGCATCCTAAGTATCCCTGATAGTTTTCATCAAGATCCATGCAATATTCACTGAAAATTTTATGAAAATGTCGAAAAACGCCCTATCTCGAAATGTTAAAGTGAAAAAAAAAAAAAAAATCCTGGATCTGCACCTTCATCCGGATCAGCACCAGCATTTAATGGAGTCTATTCTGGGCCAAGGCCATTCTTCTACCAAGTTTCGTGGAAATCCGTGCAGTAGTTTCTGTTTAATCTTGCTCTCAAACCAACCAACCAACCAACCAACAAACAAACGGACAGGGGCTAAAACATAACCTCCTTGGTGGAGATAAAAAGAGAAAAGAGAAAAAGAAAAAATGGAAAAAGAAAGTCAAATAAAGATAACAAAATTAAACAAGAAAAAAGTAAAAATGAAAAAAGAAAAAGAAAATGAAAAATGAAAAAGAAGAAAAAGAATGAAAAAAGAAAATGGATAAAATAGAAAAATCAAAAGAAAAAAGAAAGGGAAAAAAAGAAAGAGAATGAAAAAGAAATAAAAAAGAAAAAGAAGGAAAAAGAAAGAAGAAAGAAAAAAGAAAGACAACGAAAAAAATACTGATTCGTTAAGAGATAAATTATAATCCTCTCACTATGACAGATCTAAAAAATATATATATTAGTTTTAGTAAGAAAATTTGAGAGAATATACCCATGGAATTAAAAATGACCAAAAAGCAATTAAACACAATTTCTGAAAAGTAATTGACCACTTCAAATGTCAGGCATAAAAGCATAATTAAATTTGTTCATGGATTACCGAGCTAATTAATGTTGCCGTGGGAGGGTAATGGATAATACAGGTGGGATGGAAGGTGAGGAGTGGGCGGGATGGGCTTTGATGGCTGGTCCGGGTAAGCTGGAGGTTGGACGGTATGGGTTAGGGAAATATTACATTAGAATTTTCTCAGAGGTGGCCTGCAGTTCTAATGGACCCAGGTTCGATCCTGACTGGGCTGGGAACAATTTAAGGATTTGAATTTCATAAACAAGGCTTTACCGATCTACTAGAAGACTCCATGACATGTAAAAATACCCCCGCTAATACTAGTACACCATTCCTGTATGAGACAGCTCCAGTATGTATTCAGTATGGACGGTGGGTGTTAGCGCCGAAGTAGTGACATGTGGAGGTGTATGGTATGTACGAGGAGTTATTGGTCACATAAAAAAATGGGCCGAACTATTAACTAGTCCCTACGCTTCATTTATCTTTTTTTTTTTTTTTTTCGTTCTTTTGCAGCTCATTTCTCGTAGCTTAGCTTGAGAATATCACAGTACGACTCTATCTCCTTTCCAGAGCACTTCTTCGTGACTAGCACCATATTTTACCGTTACCCTCTTCCTATAACTCAGCATTCAAGATGGACAGATGCCAGTTTTACGCCTAGTCAAAGTGAAGAGAGTGGAGTGTGATGAAGGAATAGAAATACAATCAGTAGAGCAGAACCTAACTACTTCATGAACTCGCTCTCTCTCTCTCTCTCTCTCTCTCTCTCTCTGAAATAAAGGAAACAGTGAGAAAAGTCGCCTCTCAAATGCATTACGAAGTGAAGGTGAAATGAGCGTGTAAAGAGGGCAGGTAAAGTGCACACCTGTCTGCCCACCTGAGTGAGGTTGTAATAAGAGTTCTACTTGAAGCCAGGTGTAGGGGAAGGAGGGGAGGTGTAGCAGAGAGAAGGTGTAGAAGAGGGGAAATGTGTAGAGAGGGGAAGATGGGTGTAAAGAGGGGAATATGGGTGTAGGAGAGGGGAAGATGAGTTTAGAGAGGGAAAGATGGCTGTAGAGAGGGGAAGATGGGTGCAGAGGGGGGAAGATGGGTGCAGAGGGGGGAAGATGGGTGTAGAGAGGGGAAGATGGGTGTAGGAGAGGGGAAGATGGGTGTAGAAGAGGGGAAGATGGGTGTAGGAGAGGGGAAGATGGGTGTAGGAGAGGGGAAGATGGGTGTAGGAGAGGGGAAGATGGGTGTAGGAGAGGGGAAGATGGGTATAGGAGAGGGGAAGATGGGTGTTGAGAGAGGAAGATGGGTGTAGAGAGGGGAAGATGGGTGTAGAGAGGGGAAGATGGGTGTAGAGAGAGGAAGATGGGTGTAGAGAGGGGAAGATGGGTGTAGAAGAGGGGGGGAGAGGAGTGTATCAAAGGGGAGGAGGAGGCAGTAACAGGGGAAAAGGGGAGATGTGGATTAGGAAGATAGGGGAAAGTATAGAATCGAGGAAGAGGGGTGTATGAGAGAGGGGAAGAGGGAATACAGGAGAGAGAAAGGGATAGGAAGTCGTAGGAGAGGGGAAGGGGAAGGCTGTGAGGGGAAGAGGGGAACATGTGAGGGAAAAAGGGGAACTGAGATGAAGTATCGATTAAATAAAATAATAGAGAGATGAACGTGGAGGTGATGATGGAAAAATGATTGCCGAGAGAGAGAGAGAGAGAATCACAAGGACAAGCAGTAACTCAAAAGGTTTCAAGATTCATATCGGTGGGATTCCATTAATAAAACTGCCACTTTAATATTACTACCCTACCCATGATAAAAAAAGTGTAGTAAAGATGAAGGCTCTTCCCTAACCCACCTCTCCACCGAAAAGGAAGTGTATCTAACCCGGGGGAAAGATGTCGGTCTAGGAAATTTAACGGTTAAAGGGGAAACATTCATTCTATCTACACAGAGACAGACAGGCAGACAAATAGACAGACGGTGGCCCAGAAAGACAGAGCAGACAGACAGAAAGGGTATTAAAGAGGCAGAAACAGACAGACAGAGACAGGAAGATAGATGAGAGGCAAAGGCAGAGACTGGCTATCGACTTTCACGTTTAAGGACAGCTGTAGACAGGCAGGTAAGTAGGTAGGTAGGTAGGCAGGTAGGTAGGCAGGTACATAGGCAGGTAGGTAGGTAGGTAGGTAGGTAGATAGGTAGGTAGATAGGTAGGCAGGTAGATAGACAGATGGATAGGCAAGTAGATAGGCAGGTAAGTAGGTAGGTAGCAGGGGGGTGGGTGGGTGAGTGCCTGGATTGGCTCGTAGGCAGAGAGGAAGGTGAGTGAGTAGTTAGGTAGCTAGAGAGGAATTATGCATGTAGGAAGGTAAGTGGATGAGTAAATAGGTAGGTAGGTGAGTGGGTGGGTAGGCAGGTAGGTAGGTGGGCAAGCAGCTAGGCAGTATATAGGTAAATAGGTAGACAGGTACACAGGCAGGTCGGTAGGTAAGCAGACAAGAAAGAAAAAGGTAAATGAACTGCTAGGTAGGTGATAAGGTAGTAGGCAGACAAGTGAGTAGGTAGGTAGACAGGTAAGTAGGAAGGTAGACATGTAAGTAGGTTGGTAGACAAGTAAGTAGGTAGGTAGATGGGTAAGTAGATAGTTAGGTAGGTATAAGTGGGTAGACTGATGAATAATTAACTGGGGTCAAAGCAGGACAGGGTGATGCAATGTTGAGTGATAGACAGGGATAGGAAGGATAGGGTGGGGCAGGGCGAGACAGTATAGGGTGAGGCAGAGGAGGCAGTATTGGGTAAGGCAGGGCGAGGCAGGACAGGATGAGGCAGGGCGAGGCGAGATAGTGTGACAGAGAGAGTGAAGGGGACTTGCCAAAACAACTCCATCCGTTCCATATGCACTGAACTTCGCACTTAAATTCTTCCTCCCTCCCTTCTTTCTGTCACCACCTCAAAAACCATTCCAAACTGCCTCCTGTCGTTTCTATCCCTCTTTCTGTTCCTTCATCTTGGGTTCTCTTTTCCACCGTCCTAGCCACAGCTGTCGATGGCCACTGTTTTGCACTCATCAATGGTGGCGTTCGTCAGGGCTTTGTGCTTTCACTTACTCTCTTCCCGCTATTCATCAGTGCGCCTCTAAGCTGTGTGTTTGGTCTTAAAATATATGCTGATGATTTCTTTAAAATATATGCTGATGATTTCATTAAAATATATATGCTGATGATTCTTTTAACTTTTCTGCCAACTTCCCACAACGTTCATCATGCGTCACCATTCATGAGATGAGACCACGGCACACGTCTTCTGATCATTTTCTTACTTCTTTTCAGGGCAAAAGCAATCTTGTTACCTTTAATGCACCCACCCACCCCAAAAAAAAAAAAGAAAAAAAAATCTCACTCAACTTGGCACACCCCTCCACATGACTACTTCCTTATTTTCAGGAACACACGACTCAGTCCTTCATCAGCTCGATATGCATGATGTCTCCTTGTTTCGTGATATTTTTCCCTTTTTCTTCTTTTTTACTGTGTTTGGAAATAACGCTTTTGCAGACTCTCAGCCTTGGTTTCTTTCTTTTCTCACATTCTCTTTAAAACATACTACCATTGTTTTCTAGGCCACCATAATGGCTAATAGATTGATGGTAATGGCTAATGGTAAAGAGAGACGAGGGGAACGCGTGCTCTCGTCAGGGTCGTTAAAATCTGAGGAGTGAAGTTTGCCAATTAGCTTGTAAAGCAGAACTCATTAGCCACTCAGTCACTCTGGCTCACGCTAACGAGGAAACAGAGTCACTAGGGATAGGGTGAGAGGAGGAAGGGGGATGGGGGGCCAGCTGGGTGAAGGATGAGTTGGGAGGAAAGATGGGGAGACAGACTTAGGTGAAGGGAGGAGTGTGAAAATGATGGGGAAGAGTGTAAAGAGGATGGGTAGGGATGTGAGGAAGATGGGGAGGAATGTGGGGAGGATGTGAAGAGTGTGGGCAGGATGGGAGGGATGTGAGAAGGATGGAGAGAGAAAAGGGGGAGCTGGGCAAAGGCAGGGGTGTGAGGAAGAAGAGGATGGGGAAGAGAGGGTTGGGTGTGGGGAGAGGAGGAGAGGACGGGCAAGAGAGAGTTGGGTAAGAAAGGCAGATGGAGGAGCAGGCGAAGGAGGAGAAAAAAATGGCGATGAGGGAAGCATGAAAGAAAGGAGTTTATGCATGAAGAGAGATATTTAGATGATATGATGATGATGATGATGATGATGATGATGATGATGATGATGAAGATAACGACGATGAAGCAAGGGGACGTGCAGAAAAGTGAAATAAAGTCGGCTTGAGTGGAAAATGGAAGTTATTTAAATCAAACGATGACACAGGATGGGAGGGAGGGAGGCCAGAGATGCAAAAAGAGGTGAATGACGGTGAGGGAGAGGAAGGTGAGGCAGGAGAGGTTAGGTAAGGAAGGTTGGGAGAGAATGAGGTAGAAGGTGAGGCACGGAAGAACGGTAAAAGGTGAGGCAGGAAAAAGTGGGACAGGATGAGGCCAGAGAGGGTGAGAAAGAGTAAGGTAGGGGAGGAAGAGGCAGGATGGAGCGAGGCAGAAAGGAGGGGGAGGCAGAAGAGGTTGAGATGAGGTAGGAAAAGGGGAGGCAGGGTGAGGAAGAAGAGTGTGGGACAGCGGGAGGCATGTGAGGATTAGGCAGGATAGACAGGAGATGATAAGGCAGGGTGAGGCAGGACAGGGGGTGTAGGTTAAGGCAGGAGAGGGTGGGACTGGTTGAGGTGAGGCAGAAGTTGAGATGGAGAGGGTGAGGAAGGAAAGGGTGAGAAAGGGAGGGACAGGATGAAGTAGGTGTGAGTGAGGAAAGAGAGAGTGGGAGAGGGCGAGGCAGAAGATGGGACGGTGTGAGGCAGGAGAGAATGGTGCAAGGTAAGGCAGGGTGAGGTAGAAGAGAGAGAACAAATAACGCTATGTCAGGAATGAATCATCTATCTACCCTTATATCTATCTAAGTATCTATCAGTCTCTATTTGTGCGTTAATATATCAGTCTCTATCTTCCTATCTATTGATCTATATCTATCTGTCAGCTGTCTCTACATTATCATTCTAACCATCTATTTGTCTATCTACCTGTTTATTTATCTATCAGTCTCAGTCTGTCTATATATCTATCTCTTTCTATTTATCTATCTATCTATCGAATTTTATTTATGTCTATCTATCTAGTGCAGGTAGTTTTTCTTGTTTGTGTCATGTACAGTACGTGAGGGGAGTACACGACTGACCTTCATAAATCTTCAGACCAAACGTACGTACGTGTGTGTGTGTGTGTGTGTGTGTGTGTGTGTGTGTGTGTGTGTGTGTGTGTGTGTGTGTGTGTGTGTGTGTGTGTGTGTGTGTGTGTGTGTGTGTGTAATGCACATAAGTATTGTACAGTATTTATTTATTTATTTTTAAAACCTTCACTCTTATTCACTCACTCACTATCTAACCCCTCCCTTCTCTCTCTCTCTCTCTCTCTCTCACACACACACACACACACACACACACACTATATGGAACCTACAAGCTTTCAGAATACGCAAATTAATAATTATATGATAATTAAAAAAAAAAAAAAAAATCTCCGTAACAATAGCATAGTTAGCCCTCAAATGTTTTTTTTTTCTAATGCAGTACCGTTTGCCTAGTACCGTTTTCTGTCATAACCTGCTCTTCCTCCTCCTCCTCATCATCATACACCTCCTGAAGAAAAAAAAAAAAAAAACAGTGCCAGTGCCTTGCTTACTCTATCTGGAGAGAAAGAGAGAGAGAGAGAGAGAGAGAGAGAGAAGTAGACAGACAGATAAAGAAGGAAAGACAGAGACAGACAGACACAGAAAACCAGCATCATAAAGACACAGACAGATATAGACAGACAGACAGAGAAACAGGGACAGGTAGCCCTCAATTTCAGAACCACATCTGCACGACAGCAATAGGAAACTCTAGGAACAAACTTGAGGCTGGAGGGAAGTGGATGGGAGGGGTGGAAGACTGTGGAGAGGCAACACGGTGGAAATGACGAGAAATGGTGATGAAGCGGAGGAACTTTAATGGAATGCGGAGGAAAATGGATAAGTTGTGGAGGAAGGTGGAAATAATGGAGATAGAAGGGGATAGTGGAGGGAAATGGATAGAAATGGTGATAACGTGGAGGAACTAATGGTAAGTGGATCAAATGTGGACAAAAGTGGAAGGATGTGGTGATAGCTTAGAGGAAACTAGAGAAAAAGTGGATATAAGCGTACAAAGGAGCACAATGGAGAGCAAACAGCAACAGAGCTACTAATCCTTTTAAGGCTGTTTGCTATAAAGTAGACTATAATCATTTTGTTAGTCGAAGATAATTTTAACAAAGCTAGACAGCTCTCTTTCTATTTATTCATCGATCTGTCTATCTATCTGTAGTCAGACGTCTTAATCCCGTACGGGGTGGCCAAAAACAAATCGCCTCCATGTTGCCCTGTCCCCTGCCATTTCACAGCCCTCCGCCAACTTATACCCCCCTCTGTCATATGCCTCTCCACTCCATCCCTCCATCTTATTCTCGGTCTCCCCCTCCCTTTCCCCCCTTCCACCTCGCTCACACGCACTCTACTAGTTAGTCTCTTACTCTCCAGCCTCTTCACATGGCCAAACCACCTCAATGTATTTCTCCTAATGCTTTCCATCACATCCACATCCACATCACAACACTTCTTCACTTCCTCATTTGTCAGTCTGTCTCAGCATGTAACTACTCATGCACCTCTCAGATAACACATTTCTGTCACAGTCTGCCATAATGAAACTTAATCCCTTACATATGTTTGCAGGTTTACTGATGGAGAAATGTTCAGCTTTGTATACCTTGGAACTGTTTGCCCATAATGTTATAAATATTACCTGAAGTGCACTTCGACCAGTCTACTGTGAAATACTTATAAACTCCTGTATTACCACATCTTCCGATAATTTAGTATACAGTACAGGATCAAATCATCTTGTAATCTACACTTAGACGCCTTATGTATAGAAATCTAGCTATTCTAAAAGTTCCTAGCTTCCTTATACGACTTGTTTCTGACACAGGTTTATCACGTTCTTTTTCGCCTTTTGCTGAACTCTCTCCAGTTCTTCCACAACTTTTCTAATATGGTGACCAGGACTGAACACAATGCTCCACGTCCCAGGTGTGGATATACAGTACTACCTTCAAGAACTGTGCAAGATGAACGTATTATTAGTACATTTTACAAGGGCAAAATGCATTGCTCTCACCGTTCTTCTTCTACGTAGTGACGTTGGTGATTTTCTTACTCTTACCAAGGTTTGTTGTCACGGCATCACTTTTTATTTTTTTTTTTCATTAATTGTCTTGAAAATTGATGTACATATACCTGGGCCCCGCAGTTTGAGTCACCTTTCTCAGACGTTATATTAACACCTGCAACATTATTCTACAGCCTGAAATTTGTACATATTTGAACGAGTATCCACTAAAAGACGAGCGCGTACAACCATCAGACGGATGTTGAATGGATCTTCAGTTGGCCCTCATTCATCTTGTTCTTATTTTTTCTTGGAGGGAACACTCTTGCGGGCTCCTGGCCTTTGATTCCTTCTTCCCTTAAATTAAAAAATTAAAAGAAAAACACCCAAAACAACCATCTCAGTACAGTCTTGTGTTCTGTACGTCTTCGAACACTGGTGTCGTATGGAGGAGTTTGAGTTCAACCAGCCCTCTAGCCTGATAGTCATAGGATTCGGTGTATTATATAATTTTGGATCATATGCCTGCATTTGCTCGTAATTGTTGCCTACCTTGATTTAATTTGAATATTCTAGCCTTCAGTCTGGTCAGTTGGTTGATATTCTTTACTGCCTCAGCACGAAAGGCAGACAGTTTTGAATAATTTGTTGTTATTAATATTACTCTTAAATATTTACATATATTTAAAATTTACGGTATTAAGAACTTTGTGTTTATCAATATTAAAAATCCATGTTTGATGTTTGGCACTGATTAAAGATTTTTTCATGATCTTTTTGAAAATTTGTCTTAAATTGGCTGTCTACTGTTTTTCTTTGCAAATCACAAGTATATCTTGTGACACCCAGCACTGGAGAATTTAACTCCCTTGGAAAATATAAGCAGAACATAACTTAGAGAATATAACTAGGAGAATATAACTAGAAGAATATAAACAGAATATACCTTAACTGGAATTTAGCTTGGAGAAAATAACTAGAATGTAACTACAAGAATACCACAGAGAATATAACTAGGAGAATATAACTAGTAGAATATTACTTACTTGGGCAGCATCCTAAGTAGCAGAGCTTCCGTCTTCTTTTTCTCCTCAAGTAGCTGTGTGGTTCGCTCCTGCACCTTGCCCTCCAGATTATAGGCATATCGCTCCATCATCACTAGCATATTGTCCACTAAGTTCAGTTTCCTGGGTACATCAGAGGGGGACATCACATAGTACACAGGTGACATCACATAGCATACACTGGACATCACGTAACATACAGGGGACATCACATACAGAACACCACACATCACACGTCATACAACACACTTCACACACGCCACAATACAGACATCCACCAGCTTCTTCCTAGATCATATACACACCAATAAACTTTTTATATCTCTTCGTCCTGGAAAAAGAAAAATAGTGTTAATGGAAAGGTGTATTAATTTTAGGTCTCTTTCCCTTCCTTCTGTCATCTATGCAGAAATATCTCCAACAATTTAATTTCGTCTTCTGTTTCTCCTCTTTTCCATTCGGGCGGCTCTGTTGCTGTTTCTTCCTCCAACAGACCTAACTTCAGTGTTAATTCTTCATAAACAGTTTTTTCTTTTTTTTTTTTGCTATGAATCATTAAATACTGAGCTAGTTATGTTAAATTAAGATACTTAGAAAGAGAGGTGTGTGTGTGTGTGTGTGTGTGTGTGTGTGTGTGTACTCACAGTCCAGCCAGCATATCCTTCAGTCTCAGTCGCACCGTCTTGAAGTCCGGCCTCTCCTCAGGGTCCTCAGCCCAGCACTCGGTCAGGCAGATTCGCACATAATCTGGGGCTTTTAGGGGGGCTAGGGGGGGTCTAAGAGGGGGATCTAGGTACTCTTCCTCTTCCTCTTCCTCTTCCTCATTCTCTTTCTCTACAGTCCCCTCTTCTTCCTCCTTCTCTCTGCTTCTTCTCTGGAAAGATTTTGAATAATGGAGGACCCCGTTTTCTTTCTGGATTGGTTGGAGAGGTTCTTGGAGGCTCTTGGAGGGACGGAGGTAAATCTTCTCCACTCCTTTGGTCTGGAGGGAACTGACGGAAGGGTGGAGGTACTCGTCTTCCTCCTCCTCCACTCCCACCTCTTCCTCCGGCTTCTGTTCCTTGTCTTCTTCCTCAACTTCCTCCTCCTCCGCCACTCCCCTTGTGATTCCTCTTCTTCGCCTTCTTTCCTTAACTTGTCGAAGGATTTCTGTACAAATGAAAGGATGGAAATTGCTGTTAATATAATAATATGGGAAAAACTAATAATTCTGGCAAGTTACCCTCTCAGGCTGCTAGGACTCACTCTAAGGCTCCTAGGACTCACTCTCAGGCTGTTAGGACTCACCCTCAAGCTCCAAGGACTCACTCTCAGGCTGCTAGGACTCACTCTCAGGCTGTTAGGACTCACCCTCAAGCTCCAAGGACTCACTCTCAGGCTGCTAGGACTTCACTCTCAGGCTGTTAAGACTCACCCTCAAGCTCCAAGGACTCACCCTCAGGCTGTTAGGACTCACTCTCAAGCTCCTACGACTCACCCTCAGGCTGTTAGGACTCACCCTCAGGCTGTTAGGACTCACCCTCAGGCTGTTAGGACTCACCCTCAGGCTGTTAGGACTCACCCTCAGGCTGCTAGGACTCACCCTCAGGCTGCTAGGACTCACTCTCAGGCTGCTAGGACTCACTCTCAGGCTGCTAGGACTCACTCTCAGGCTGCTAGGACTCACTCTCAGGCTGCTAGGACTCACTCTCAGGCTGCTAGGACTCACTCTCAGGCTCTTAGGACTCACTCTCAGGCTGCTAGGACTCACTCTCAGGCTGCTAGGACTCAATCTCAGGCTGCTAGGACTCATTCTCAGGTTCCTACGACTCACCACCGTAATTTTTTTCAATAATTAGGAAAAAAAAAATAAAACTGACCAACTGGGAGATAATGATGGTGAAACGGGTCTCCTTGGTTACAAGTCAAACCCATTTTCTGATCTGACTACATTTGGCTTCATTTGAATTGAATGTGCATAGGGACCTTTGGCAGGTATACACACACACACACACAACACCCTTCCCCCCCCCACACACAACACCCCCCCCCACACACACATCACACACACAAACACCAGGAAGGAAGGAAGGAAGAAGGGCAGGAGGGAAGGAAGAAAGAATGCAAGAAAGATAGAAAGGAAGGAAGGAAGCAAAGAATACTCACAAGATGCCATATAAAAACAAAGTACTGATCATTCTTCCCTGTCATGCTTGGCCCGATTAGCCTAGCCTCGGTCCCCTACTCTCTTGATGGTATATATATATATATATATATATATAGAGAGAGAGAGAGAGAGAGAGTCCAAGTAAGTTTACAATAACAACACAGAACAGGAAATATGTCACTCAGATTTTGCCCTCTCTCTCTCTCTCTCTCTCTCTCTCTCTCTCTCTCTCTCTCTCTCTCTCTCTCTCACCTAGGATGCCCAGTTTAAGAAATACGTCACTCAAGATTTGTCCTTTTTCCCGCCCGCTCTCTCTCTCTCTCTCTCTCTCTCACCTAGGATGCCCAGCTTCTCCAGTAGGTGTCCCCACGGTCCCATCCTCCCCACCACCTCGTAAAGAATGATGCCGAAGGAGTAGATGTCCCCCTTTTGGGTGCCCCTCGAGGGTCCCCCTGCTCTCAAAAGCTCAGGGGCCCTCCACAGCTGCTTCCGGGGGTCCTCCTCTTCCTCTCCTGTGGCTGTGGGGAGAGAGAGGCAGGTGAGAGGGAAAAGAGAGGGGAAAGAGAGATGTGACGGGGTAGAGGGGAGGAAAAAAAGACAAAAATGAGCGATGAGAGAGAGAGGGAGAGAGAGAGAGAGATTCAAGAAGGTGTATGACTGGTGGCGATGATTTACGAATAATATTAATACTCACAAGGAAGGCAACATACACGAACTTACTAAGCGCTTTCGTGAATTAATAGCTTCAGGAGAGAGAACGCAGTTAGCCTCCTAAAAATAACAAGAAACGAAAGTAAACAGCAGCAATGTACAATCAACGCAAAAAGTATGGTACTCTGGGGGTTGGATGGATGTAAAAATGGGTGAGTTTGGGAGGGCACGCCTGAATCCACGAACCCAGTACTTTAACACACACACACACACACACACACACACACACACACACACACACACACACACACACACACACACACACACACACACACAGCACCCAGAATGTGAGTTTGGGAGATTTTGAGTCCCAATAATAACCAAAGAAGTTATTTGCTCTTATAATTACAATGAGCTTCACATATCACAATGCCTAGTCCTTGTTTCAGAGTGATACGTGTAGTAAGGTGTGCGATATTTTTCAGTTGATTGTACACACGATTTTAAAGCAAAAAAAAAAGAAAAAAAAACATGAATTCTTTACCAAGCGTTTGCGTAAATCCACCAACCAAACTGAAACAGGCAACTAGGAAGATTGTGTACATATATAATTTTCCTTTGGTAGACAGTAGCATATCTATATCTATATATATCTATCTATCTACCTTATCTATCAATCTATCTAGCTGTCTGTCTGCCTGTATGTCTATCTGTCTAACTGTCAAATCTATCTGTCCATCTCTCTCTCTCTCTCTCTCTCTCTCTCTCTCTCTCTCTCTCTCATCTATCTATCTATCTCTGTGGATTTTCTTGCACATCTATACATACATCCATTATTTGTTTTTATTCTAACATGCCACAACATGACCTCTCTCTCTCTCTCTCTCTCTCTCTCTCTCACCTTTGAACTCATGAAGGCCATAGTCAGCCACCTGCAGCACCCAGCGTGAGTCCACCAGGCAGTTGCAGGAGGACAGGCGGCCATGAAACCCCACTTCGCTTTCATGAAGGTATATCATTGCCTGGGAGGGAGAGGGAGACTGAGAATGAGGGAGACTGAGATGAGGGGAGAGGGAGACTGAGAAAGGGGGAGAAGGGAGAGGGGAGATTGACTGAGAACGGAGGAAAGGTGGGGAGAGACAAACTGAGAAAGGGAAGGCGGGAGAAAAGAGGTTGAGTGAGGAGTGGAGGGAGGAGAAGAGAAGTTGAGTGAGAAATAGAGAGAGGGAGGAGAGGTCGACTGTGAATTAGAGGGAGGGAGGGAGAGAAGGAGGGGAGAGGAGAGGTTGGGTGAGAAATGGAGGGATGAGAGGCAGGAGTAACATGATATGGTGGATCAAGCAGGCTGTGACAACATTAATATTTTCCTCTTCGAAGGAGGAGGGGTAGACTGAGAAATGAAGGGAAGGAGAAACGATTTAGATTATGAAGGGGAGGGAGGGAGAGGAGAGGGAGACTGAGAAAGGGAGGGAGGGAGAGGAGAGGTTTGTATGTGGAGAAATGGAGAAGAGATGAAGGAAATGTACAGCAGAACACACAAGGTTGGGAAATGAAGGTGCAAACGAGAAACAGAATTAACAACTCACAATACTGCAAAGAATCCATCGCCTGCAGAAGATGGAGAGGAAGACATGAGACCACGAGGCTGAGAAGGGTAGGAAGTAGGAAGAAGGAAAGCAGGTAAGAAGGATGAGATTGAGAAAGGAAGCAGGGAAGGATTGGAAAGAAGGAAGGGCCGTATCAAGTAATGCTGATTCGCCTTTAAACTGGGAGAGCTGTTGGTGGCTGCGGTTAATTTTGGTTGTGGCTGGTGGTAGATATGCCTAATATCTGTAGTGGTAGTCCTGGTTAATGGTTGTGGTGGTTGTCGAAATGTGCTGGTAGCTGTGGTGGATGTGGTAGTTGTGGTAGATGGTTGTGGCGGAAACAGGGACGTGATTTACAAGTGGTCAGAGATAGCTTTTTTTTTTTTTTTTTTATGTATCTGACTCTGGGTATAGGCTCAGCAGTCGTTTCCCCTAGAGCCAGTACACCTTCGCATGTCACCGCTTCAGCACCAATACCTACCGTCCTATCAATTAAGTGCTAGGGGTGTCTAATTAAGAATCGGTGCATTGGTATTGATTTTATTTTACATATCTCTGGGTCACAATTAAGATCAGTAATGCTTTAATGAAATTTATTTGACTACTGTATCCACTCCCCCTCCCCTCCGATGCCTAGGAATGAACCTGCATCCTTTCAAACAACATAAGGCCTTTCTAACCACTCGGCCAGCACCTCCCCACATTTAGGTGATAGTCCTAGGGCTTACTAACACCTCTTCCTTAGCGATTTATTTCTGATTTTGCCCCGTTACTATATTCTTGTGTTACTCCAGTAGTCTATATCGATACTGAAAAGACATAAGAGGCAAACCGGGGGATATTTAATTAGTTCGGAAAATAAATCGCTAAGGAAGAGGTGCTATGAGAGCCTCCTACGACCTACCTTGATGAGATCTGAAAGGAGCGAGGCCACGAAGAGGTCATCGTCAGTAGGGAGGTCATCTCGGGCTAACACGTCGTAGAGTGACCCCCTGGCGGCGTACTGGGTCACGACACACACGCATCCTGTCTCCACGCTGGCTCCCACGAACACCACTAGATTTTCGTGACGGACCTCTCGCATCTGACGGGAAATGAGGGGACAGGTGAGAGGCAGAGGGCGATGGGAGGGTGAGGAAAAGGGGAGGGAGGATGAAGAAATGGGGAGAGAAAAAAGGGAGAGGT
The DNA here is from genome assembly GCF_032717465.1 of Coenobita brevimanus. Lineage (NCBI taxonomy): Eukaryota > Metazoa > Arthropoda > Malacostraca > Decapoda > Coenobitidae > Coenobita > Coenobita brevimanus. Next base: position 3,407,761 of record NC_137008.1, on the reverse strand, counting down.
TGAAGAAATGGAGAGAGAGGAAAAAAGAGAGAGAGTGAAGAAATGGGGAGAGGAAAAACGGGAGAGAGTGATGAAATGGGGAGAGAAAGAAGGGAGAGAGAAGATAACGAAAAGTTGAGGGAGAGTGAGGAAAAAGGAGGGTGAGGAAAAGATGAGGGAAGGTGAGGAAAAAGGGAGGGAGGGTGAGGAAGAGGAAAGGTGAGGGAGGGTGAGGAAAATGGGAGGGAGGGTTAGGAAAAGGGGAGGGAGGGTTAGAAAAAGGGGAGGAAGGGTTAGGAAAAGGGGAGGAAGGGTTAGGAAAAGGGGAGGGAGGGTTAGGAAAAGGGGAGGAAGGGTTAGGAAAAGGGGAGGAAGGGTTAGGAAAAGGGGAGGGAGGGTTAGGAAAAGGAGACAGAGGATGAAGAAATGGGGAGAGAGGGAAAAAAGGGAAGGTGATGAAATGGGGAGAGAGAAAAAAGAGAGAGGATGATGAGAGAGATAAGAGGTGAGGGCGTTCGGTGGCTTCGTCAGTTTAGTACTTGTCCCAAATTTGGAGGGCGCCCTGAGTGGTGGGTTCGAGCTCCACTGACTGCCACTGAGGTTCTGCCAATCCGGAACAATCAGACAACCAAACCTACACCTTACCACTGTCCACTTCACCTGTCTTCTGCCTCCCCGTCTGTGTATGTCTGTCTTCCTCTCCTCCTTATCCCTCAGTGACTCTATCCCTTTTAGCGAGCGACGCAAAGGTGAGGAAAGGTGAGAGAGGGAGGTTAGAGGTGAGAGAGGGAGATAGAGGGAGAGGATGAGGTGATGCTGGGAAGTAAAGACGGGAAGTCAGAGGGGGAGGGATGTTTCAGAAACAGGGGAAGAAGGGAAGTAAATGTGTGTGTGTGTGTGTGTGTGTGTGTGTGTGTGTGTGTGTGTGTGTGTGTGTGTGTGTGTGTGTGTTTTAGCAAAATAATGGAAAGCTATTTGATGGAATGGCACCAAATTTGGCTAATATTTGAGGATCATCAGAGGAGCAGGTGATTTACTTGGGGTCAAAAAGAGTCATAGGTCAAAGGTAAGGTCATCTCGAACATATTTCAATCCGATTTTGACCAAACTTGGTGAAAGGGCTGAGGGACAGACAAAGGCGAAGTGGTTTAATTTTGAGAGCGGCGAAGTGACTTAATTCTGAGAGAACTATTGGTCTAAGGTCATAATCTAAAATAAATATTAAATAGGTTTGATTCGATCTGGGCCAAACTTGGTGGACTAGTTAAGGGTTAGGCGAGGATGAAACTGTTACATCTTCCAAACAACAGGTAAAAAACTCAAGGTCTCATAAGGTCAAACAACAGGTAAAAAAGTCAAGGTCACATGAAGTCAAACAACAGGTAAAAAAACAAGGTCACAAGGTCAAACAACAGGTAAAAAATCAAGGTCACATAAGGTCAAACAACAGGTAAAAAATCAAGGTCATATAAGGTCATGATAAACACCTGTGACCCTATATGACTCACACTCGGATGGGTTGAGGACCAGGCAAGGAGGAATTACTGGGTTTTCGGAGCAATTAGTTAAATATTACGTGTGCCGGGAAAGCTAAGAAATTCGGCCTTAACTTCCTCATGATAAGAGGCACCTGTATCATTTAATTTCTTATCAGTATCGAGGTATGGTAATTTATTGTGCTATAAACAGGAGATAAGAAGGGGAGGTGCTTTTTTTTTTTTTTTTTTTTATCACGTACATCATTATTATCCCCAGATTTTCACCGTCACTCACCAAAACCAGTGGACGATTGTACAGAGTGGGTGTTGTGCTCTCTGAATGCTCTTTGTTTACGTGTGTCAGATGGCAAAACGAAAAACCGACTGTGAGAGGAAACGAGAAGACGGAAATGGAAAATGCTGTAACAGTTTCTCGCCACATTAGATAGTACACTCATCCTAGGCAAGATTTTGAGCCATGTTTTGCCACAACAGTCAGATTAATATTCAGTTTGTTACTGAGCATAGTGAGCATGTGTATGCGAACAAAATACGTCTGTGAAATAGGGAAACATTGGCACGTACTTTTCGTCGGGAAAGGAAACTCCCTAACACCTCTTCCTTAGCAAATTATTTTTGGATATGGCTGGTTAGTGTTCTGTACGTTATTGATGCAGAGTATGGCGAAGTTTGAAGGATTTACATAACATAGAGTAGGAGAGTCAGGTGTAAAAATGAAAATATATCGCTTCAGAAAAGGTGTTAGGGAGCTTCCTTAAATGACAGAGACCTCTAACATTCGTCCATAGTCATAGATATTACAACTAGTCTCACATTCACTTCCTCTGCCAAACATGAAGAAGAAAATATTTGTTGGAAAAGCCCTTTCCCTTCCTTCCTTCTCCAATACTCACGCTTCAGTCAACAGCTTCCTAGTATCAATATTTATCCATGAGGAGTGAGGTAAGCTGAACAGAGCTGACAGGCAGAGTGGTGAGGCATGGGGAGAGGGAGAAGAGAGAGGTTAGGCCGAGTGGTAGGGGATATATGGTGAGGTGGGGGTTAGGTGGAGTTTGTGAGGGAGTGGGAGGTTGTGGTGAGGTGGGGGTTAGGTGGAGGTTTGTGAGGGAGTGGGAGGTTGTGGTGAAGCGGGGGTTAGGTGGAGGTTTGTGAGAGTGTGGGAGGTTGTGGGGAAGTGGGGTGAGGCTAGGGAGGGGTAGGAAGCGTGTGGTGAGATAGGGATGGGGTGAGGGTTAGATGGGAGATGGAGGGTAGGAGACACAGTGGTATCAGTGGGTAGATGTGAGAGTAGTTGTGGGATTTTGTGAGCAGATATGAGGGAAGGTATGGGATTTCGTGAGTAATAAACAAAATAACTACACTCATTATACTTTAACTTGGCCTAAAATTGCCATCTCATCTTCAGGGTAGAGTAACAGCAATAGATTAACCTTAGAGAATTATGCTAGTCACGAGGAATTGCCATGGGACGAACGTAGACCCGTAATACTGTCTTTTTCTGCCAATGAGCATCATGAAACAGACTGCGAAAAGACGAAAATCTGGACCAAGTTAAGGTGAAAAGAGTATAGGAATAAACGATTTAGGTCAATATAATCCTATCATAAATTTTACACTATCGTGAGTGTTTTATCTGTCTGTCTATCTATCTATCTATAGCCAGACGCCTTAATCCCGTATGGAATGGCCACAAACAAATCGTCTCCATGTCGTCCTGTCCCCTGCCATGTCGCTGCCCTCCCCCCAGTATCACGCTAAAAGAAGTTCATACCATTGACCTGATGTAAACACTCACTGGGAATCATAGTTATACAAACACTCAATAATTGCCCTTAACAACACTCAGTCGCTTTCAACACATGCCAGGCAATTTCCTGTAATCAGTCTCCACATCATCATCAATCATCACCAACATCTTCATCACCACCACCACATCACCGCCATCATACAGCCATATAAAAAGTTGGATAGGTTGACTCCAAAAATATGAAAGAGAAAGAACAAGGAATAAGAGAAAAATCAGCTGAGTTTCCAGTGTAGAGGAGCACACAAACTTCCACTTATAAATGTTTTCGAAATATCTGTTCCAACTCACTGCTAAACAATTTGATATATTTTACCTATTTTAATATTAGTAGGTACAGTCGCGGACAATAATTACGTTCCACTCTTTCGTCCAACAGTTATGATATTCTTACGTGTTATTCTGGAAAGTTTGTTGAGCCTCCAAGATACAATCACATGGGTATCTAAAGTGGCTGCTCACCGCTTGAATGTTTATCGTTCAGGGGTGGACCACTATTTTTGTCCGCAACTGTACATTTTACAAAACTGGAGTAGTGATTCCGCCTACTGTTAAAAAAAAAGAAGGGGGGAGAGCTCCTGTCAAAAGCAACTAGAACAAAATACGTAAAATAATCACACTTCGCCTTACTGGACAACGTAATGCAGTTTCTAACCCCTTCACTTCCAATGGTCTTAACTTTAATCGTCTGTGTGGATGGCTAAAACAAAATAAATGACGTCAACTTACTTCCGGAGCCAACAGGAAGAGCTCAGGTGACAAGCCGGGTCGTAACACCTCTTCCTGACTTATTATTTTGCCCATAACACCTGTCTATTACACCTGGACATTCTATTGCATGTTGTTTATTTCATTTTAATATCGAAACAGTACTGTAGGTGGCACGGGAGAATTCGCACCCGTAACACCTCTTCCTTAGCGATTGATTTTGTATGTTAGACCTGTAGCTTCGGTTATATGTTGTTTATATGGCCAAACAGTTTGGACCAGTAACAAGGAAGGTAAATCCGAAATGTGATATGCAGAACGGATTACTATTGAAAAGGACTAACGATGTCTCCCAAGCTCGTTTATCTTTCTATCTAAGTATCTATCTATCTATTGCCGAACGCCCTAATCCCATAAGGGGTGACCACAAACAAATCGCCTCCACGTCGCCCTGTCCTCTGCCATTTGACTGTCCTTCCTCCAACTCACACCTCTCTGTTTCACATCTCTCCACTTCATCCCTCCGTCTCATCCTTGGTCTCCCTCTCTGCTATCACCAATGTTTTTGTCAGGTTATTGGGGAGTTTCAAACAGGAATGGTGGGGAGGATCAAGGAAAGGGCAGTTTTAAAAATTGCCGCGTTCCCGTTTTCTTCGTGCAATTTAGAGAGTGAGCTTCGAGGGGGACTGATGAAAATTTTTTTTTCTCTCTCTCTCTCTCTCTCTCTCTCTCTCTCTCTCTCTCTCTCTCTCTCTCCGGGTCGGAATGAAGGCTCTTACTCCCTTTGGTCTCAGGTAATTGAAATGCCTTGACTCCTGCACTGACCTCTTTTACTTTGGATTCCTCCTCCTTTGCTTTGAATTCCTCCTCCTTTATTTTGGATGCCTCCTTCTTTACTTTGAATTCCTCCTCCTTTACTTTGAATTCCTTTACTTTGAATTCCTTTTCTTTTACTTTGGATTCCTCCTCCTTTGCCTTGAATTTCTCTTCCTTTATTTTGGATTCCTCCCTCTTTACTTTGAATTCATCCTCCTTCACTTTGAATTCCTTTTCCTTTAATTTGGATTCCTCCTTCTTTACTTTGGATTCCCCTCCCTTACTTTGGATTCCTACTTTACACCGAATTCCTCCTCCCTTTGCTTTGGATTCCTCCACCTTTAACTTTGAATTCCTCCTCCTTTATCTTGAATTCTTTCACATTTACTGTGGATTCCTCCTCCTTCACTCTGGATTCCTCCTTTTACAGTGTAATTACCGGTGCTCCTAACCCTCTCATGGCCGGTGCAACTCTATAGTTTTCCGGTCCTGCTAAAGACAGACGATTTATTTGAGTCGTAGGAGCCTGAGAGTCTATCTGTCTATCTATCTATCTATCTGTCTATCTATCTATTGCCAGACGCCTCAGTTCCGGAAGGGGTGGCCACAAACAAATATCCTCCATGTCGCCCTGTCCTCCGCCATTTCACTACCCTCCCTCCAGCCCACACCCCCGTCGTGCTGAAGGGATCACAGAAGACTGCAATATTATGAGGCCAGCTCAATATTGTTCTTCAACACCTTCATTTCAGTGATTTATTTTTTTACGATCTACTGGCGTTGCGATGAGGAAGGGTAGACTGAAATGGTTTGCGCAGGTTGAGATGATAGAGGATGATATTTGGGTGCGGAAAGTGAGATTTGTGAGCGTCAGGATAGGGTTGCGAGAGGCAGACCGAAAAAGACCTGGGACGAGGTCACAGAATGCCCTCAGGGATGAGAAACTGAATAGGGAGGCTGCCAGAGATCGAGCAGCGTGGAGAGGAGTCATTAGGTGATCAAGGCCGATATATGGAAGCGTCCTGGAACCTTTATAAACAGTACAATACGAAACAAACGTTCCAAATTTCACATTCAGTTCGGTCATGTATTTCTTAAACTAATTCTTGCTCCTCGATAGGAAAGGCTGTAGTAGAAGAGAGTTTAATGGACTCTTTTTTTTTCTTTTTTTTTCTTTTTTTTTTTATAAAGAAAAATGAACCGAGGGCTACCAATCATCAAAATCATTCCATGCAAGAAAATAGAAACCTAAGCAACAGAGCCAAATTCAAGATACGTTCATTTCGAAGCGTTTCCAGTACGATGATTTTCCATAAAGCGGAGTAATAAACGTTTGAAAGTTGGAAGTATAAACGAAATGAATACGACAAGCAGTGGAGGGGGTTCAGAATAAAATCAGACATAATCGAACCCTCTCAAACGGAATCAGACACGCTTGTAACTGCATTCTTTTCACCTGAGGGAAGTGAACCATTATCGTAGCTTACACAAATTTCGCGTTGCATGAAATTTGATAAGTTACGAAATTGGAATACATGTCCTTGGTTACTAGTTACTCTCGAGACTACACCTGGCCATCATCATAGCTGAGAGGGAAGAGGGATGGCCAGGTGATGGTTTACGAACGGCAATAGTAGGATTTCAGTTTCTTTGCTTTTATCAAAATTTAAGGATGCCAGGAGCAGTAACTTTCATTTTAGATGCCGCCAAACTATACCGTCTTCTTTACAGTTGCCTTCCCCGCTTCCATTATACACATACATAAATACTGTACTTATGCATATATTTTCTTTTTAAACGCAAGAAAGAAGGAACCACACGCCAAGAGCCCGCAAGATTGCTCCCTCCAAGAAAAAAGAAAAACATCAGAGAGAGCCATATCAGTACAGACATATGAATAAACGTACATAGATACACTACATATGCATATTACATACACACATACACACACAAATATACAGACATGCATACATATTAGGCTACATATTCATACATGCATATACAAATACATAATATACACAGAGGAAAACGGAACGAAATGTCAGGAGAAGAGAGACTGACTGCAACTACAAAATATACAGGATACAGACAGAAGGGGGTCCCCGTGTTCTTTCTGTAAATATGCTGCAGCTGTTTCCAGTCTCTGTCACTTTGTCTCCCCTAAATAAATCAACACACCAAAGCGCTCGGGACATTTCGTGTTTCCATTCTGCTTGTACATATCACCTTATTTATGAGCCATGGGTAACTAAGGGATTTATTTACATCTATCTGTCTCTCTATCTATCTATCCATCCATCTATCTATCTGTCTATCTATACCCATCCATACTCTGGCGACCAATATCCCAACCAATAACGTGTCCTGCCTTCCTTATTGCTCATTCCGCCCTGCTCATCATTGTCTCATTTCTTAATACTGTACTTCCTTCTTTTATACTTAATACTGATACATTAAAAAGAAGAACTGTAATATCTGCCCTCGTCACAGCTGTCAGGAAAGTGTCATCAAAAGAAGAAAACTTAATGGATGTGAAAAGAGGAAGATAAAAGAAGGAAGGTAATGAAGGTGAGCATAAAAAAAAGGAATCTGGGGTAAGAGACGAAAAAAAAAGAGAGGATAGAGAGAGAGTAAAGAGAGGGACAACAAGGTAGTGACAGACAAAAGGAGACAGAGAGAAGAGGAAGAAATAAAAAAAAATAGCATGAAAGAAATGGGAGGTTACTATTAATGTAGCGATCACCGGGGAGAGAGAGAGAGAGAGAGCGTATGTGTGTGTGTGTGTGTGTGTGTGTGTGTGTGTGTGTGTGTGTGTGTGTGTGTGTGTGTGTGTGTGTGTGTGTGTGTGTGTGTGTGTGTGTGTGTGTGTGTGTGTGTGTGTGTGTGTGTGTGTGTGTGTGTGTGTGTGTGTGTGTGTGTGTAAGGAAGATACACAAACAGCAGTACATAAAGACAACCCACCAACTTACCTGCTTCAGTTCTTTCCTGACGCTGCGTGTGATGTCAACAGACCGTTTCTTAATCGGCTTGATGGCCACTACATTGCCTCGGTACAGCCCCATCCTGCAGTACGCCACCCTTGGGATGTCACACGGACCAAGCTGCACGTGGTTTTGTTTCCATTAGTCACGTGGTTTTGTTTCCATTAGTCACGTGGTTTTGTTTCCATTAGTCACGTGGTTTTGTTTATATTAGTCACGTGGTTTTGTTTATATCAGTCACATGATTTTGTTTATATTGGTCACGTGGTTTTGTTTACATCAGTCACGTGTTCCAGTACTGTATTTATGCTGTGCAGCTGTTTTGTCTCTGGTGTGGGTGTGAGTCTGATGATTTGGCACTGATGATCAGCTCTTTATTTGCGGTGTTTGTGTTTGTTTTTGTAGTATTTATAATTATCTACTCTTTTGTCCTTAAACGTGTGTGTGTGTAAGGTAGTGTTTCTAATCAGCTATTTGTGTGAGTCATCTACTGCAGTATTTATAATTACTAGCTCCCATGTCCTTGATGCTTGTCGTCGTCAGCAATTATTGTGTTTATAATGACCACTGGTTCTGTCTTAGGTCCTTGTGTGAGTCAGCTATTGTGGTACTTAAGATGGTCAGCTCTCTTGTTCTTGGTGCATGGTTGAGCCAGGTGTTGCAGTGTCTTCGTGCCAGTCAACTGTTGTGTTTATGCCTTCATCTGCTTTTTAGTGAATATCTGAGTCAAGCGTTGCTTAAGACGGTCAGGTAATGTCTTGCAGTGATGATCAGATGTTATGTCTTGGTGTTTATTTTAGTCAGATTAGAAGTTTTATGCCGTACTGACTTCAGTGGGCTGTTTTATGCTTGACCTTTCTGCCACTCTGCTGTGATGATATTTATGGAGAGCAGCTGAAAGAACGTTTATGCTGATCAACTGATGTGGGGTTTATGGGGATTAGCACCTTTAACCTCTGTTACCTCCCACACCTTATCATTGCAGGACCTCATTCAAACACACCTCTAAGTCAACAATGCGAAAAGACCCCTGTTACGTACTGGTTAGTCACCAGTGGAGGAAAATTAGCTTATCTTTGCCATTTAATTTTTGCTTTTGTTTTTTACTCTCTCTTATCCTACCTTCTTTATCTTCTCTATTCCTGTTCACCCCTGCTTGTCCTGCCCTGCCCAGTTTCCTATCTTGTCCTGCCTTTTTCTTTCTAGCCTATCTTCTCCGTCCTACCCTGCACTCTCCTGTCCTTTCCTTTCCTCCAAACCCACCCAGTCTTGTCCTTCCTTCATGGCCCAGTTTTTCACCTTGCTATATTATTTACGTTTCCGCCCAATCTTTTACTGTCCTACCCTGCTTTGCCATACCCTATATCCTGCTCTGCCTTGCCCTTCCTTACCCAGTCCTACCCCGCCCCTCCGTTTCCCTAGCCTACCCTACCCTGCCTTGCCTCACCCTTCCCTACTCTACCCAATCCTTCCCTACCTTACCCCACCTTACTCTGCCCTGTCCTCCTCTTCCCTCCCCTGTCCTTGTCTGCCCTGCCCTGCTTTTCCCTGTCCTTCCCTGCCCTGCCTTGCCCTGTGACTTACCGTGTTGTTGTTGTCGTTGTCCTGCGTGCTTAATTCGGGGTCTATCACCTTCACCTCCCTCATGTCAATCTTCCACAGCAGACTGGCTAGCTTGTTCTCGTATCTGTAATGTCTGTCAGAGAGAAAGGTTTATTTAGCATTTCATTTTTCGATTGACATTAGTGGAGAGATTTCTTGTTGTGAAAAATCAAAGTTAAATCAAACGTTGCCGTGAAGCATATCTATCTATCTATTGCCATAATATCGTAAAGGGTGATCGTTTGTCCATTTAGTTGTTCTACGGGGAGGGGCACTAACCCTCCGCCAACCCACTTGTTGACACGTGGGAAAAACATCAAAAATTCAAATCGTATTTAAAAAAGCGTATTACAATATTCAATTAAACAGGCTAAACATAAAATCCCCCTCTCGAATCAGCGTTGCACACAGCCACGTACGAGGAAAATATTCAAAGTGATTCTGGTAAATATTCCCAACATTCATTCTACCGCTGACATAAAACTGATCGTCCAGTTATATATCCATAAGATCTAATTTCCTTCGTCTAATGATGGTTGATTTTCTGGGAACTGGTAGGTTTATAAATCCCATTAATATGCTGAAGATAAGAATAGTGTTTTTTTTTTGTGTGTGTGTTTTTTTGGCACAGAGAGAGAGAGAGAGAGAGAGAGAGAGAGAGCACCACCATCTCTACTCCTCCTTCCTTCATTTTGCTCTCTTTTTTGCCTTCACGACCTTTTTTCTTTTTCTTTTTCTTACTCGATTCTACATTGCTTTCAATATTTTTTTCATTGTTTCATGATTTTGTGACGTAGTTCTTACACCACTACCGTGTGTGTGTGTGTGTGTGTGTGTGTGTGTGTGTGTGTGTGTGTGTGTGTGTGTGTGTGTGTGTTTCTCTAGTGTTGCTCAATTAAGCTCTTTCTTATTCTTTTGTTTTTTTCTGTAACTTTTCTCCTCCGTCTTTCCTTCACTTTTTCAACTGCATCATTTTCCTCTTCCTTCTCTTCCTGTTCCTCTTCCTCGCCTTCCATTCCTTCCCTCCTCCATCAAACATCACCCTCCTCCCTTCCTTCATTCTCCCTCCTTTCTTCTATTCCCCCTTTTTTCTTACTTCTCCCCATTCTTTCTCTCCCTATTCTCCCCTCCCTTGCACTCAATCTCATCTCTTGTCTTCATTTTGTTTTGTTTTTTCAATATTTCTGCCCCCAATATCTTTCCTGGATTTTTCTGTTTCCTTTCAGTCATATATCCTTGCTTATGTTGTTGTTGTTTTTTTCATTTTCCTTTCTATCGTTAACTTCGTCTCTCTGCTTTCTCTACTCTTGCCCACTTTCACATCCTCCCTTTTCTCGCTCTCAACGTCCCTTCTGTCAAATTTCTCTCTCTCCTTTCTACGTTTATTCACCTTTCTAGCCACCTCCTCTCTCTCTCTCTCTCTCAGCATGCATTATCCCTCCCCCTCCTATTCCTCCTCTCTTTACCATCTCATTGCGACGTCCTCTCTCTCTCTCTCTTTCTCTCTCTCTCTGTCCAAGTCATTCCCGAAGACAATTAAGAGTGGATAATTAAAGGACACACACACACACACACACACACACAAACTTGTCAGGTGAGAGTAAGACAGGTATAACTTATGATGTAACAATTCTTTTTTACATTTTAATTAATCAATGACACTTCGAATCCAGGTGAGGTCTCCAAAATTTTATTCTCCCTTCTGTCTATCGATTTTTTTTTTTTCAACAGAAGAGGAACAGAAGAAAACTAATTAAAAAAATAATTCTGTTTAGTATAGAGGAACCCACTGGGGGTGACGGGATTTATGAAGGATTAATCTAACTCCTTCAGCTAATCTTTTTATATTAAATCCTCTGGAGCCAGTAAGGCGGAAAATTAAGGATGCCCCCGTCTTGAAGAAGTTAAATTTAATCACGCACTCCTTCAGCAAGCCTTCACAAACACTAGCAGCAGCAGTAGTAGTAGTGGTGGTGGTGGTGGTAGTAGTAGTAGTAGTAGTGGTAGTGATGGTGGTGGTGGTAGTAGTAGTAGTAGTAGTAATAGTAGTAGTAGTAGTAGTAATGCCACAATAATCTGAACGTGAACCCCGTGGACTGCAGGCTGAAGTTGCTCTCTCCTGAAGACCACTTTCTTCCTTTTGGGGGACAGGGATGGAGTTGCGGGACGTTTATATACTCAGGCAGCACTACCGCCCACTGATATCTGTGCCACCACACGAAGGCTCCCCTCCTCAGTACCGCAATTGGAAGGAAATCTTATAAACGCAATCGGTGAGGTAGGATCAGGGATTGGGAAGCGAAAGTTGATTGGATATTATTGATAGGATGAGTTATTAGTAGTCTGTCTCTGTCTTTGTCTCCGTCTGTCTGTCTGTCTGTCTGTCTGTCTCTGTCTCTCTCTCTCACTCTCTCTCTCTCTCTCTCTCTCTCTCTCTCTCTCTCTCTCACACACACACACACACACACACACACACACATACACATACAAATTCACTTTCACTTTCACTTTCATTTTCATTTTCTTTTTCACTCTCTCTCTCTCTCTCTCTCTCTCTCTCTCTCTCTCTCTCTCTCTCTCTCTCTCCCTCCCAGTCGATAAGCACTCCCAATACAATTACGAGATGTTAATTAAAGCAAAGGGCACACACACACACACACACACACACACTCGCTGGTGCAGTGGTAACGTTCCCGCTTGCCAACTGGTGGACGGGAGTTCGCGCCTCGCTCAGGTTGCGAAAAGTTTCACTGACGAAGTGGGTGGTTACTGTCCCCCTTGAGCAAGGGGACGGGTGTGTGCGTGTGTGAAGGTCACAGCCTTGCCCTTAGATCGGACTATATGAGCTCTCAGCTCCCTTCCGGGAGGGTAAAAGCTGACGATCACGACCATCAAGTGATCCTGACCGACCCGGTGAATTACACACACACACTTGAACTGTTGTCTTTATTTCGCACCTACCTATGTTCATGTCCTTTATTTATTACATTATTTATTCATTTATCGATTTTATTACTACTACTATTATTATTATTATTATTATTATTATTATCATTATCATTATCTTTATTATTATCATTATTATTATTATTATTATTATTATTATTATTATTATTATCATTATTATTATTATTATTATTAAGGCAATGGTCAGGTATCTCAAAATAAAGGCATCTTATTTATTTTTTGTTCACTCTTTACTTAAAAGGATAATTCTCTAGTTCTTTATTGAGAGAGAGAGAGAGAGAGAGAGAGAGAGAGAGAGAGAGAGAGAGAAACCCTGTGACGCTAAAGGGATATACTACGGCCCTACATCCTTTCCATAGCACTTCTTCGTGATTAGCATCAGGGTAATGGCTTCTCTTATGTCTTTCTTATTCTTTTCCTTAACTTGGCCCAGATTTTCCTCCTCCAGCTTATTTCACAGTGGCACTTCTTCGTGACTAGCTTCATATTCTAATCTATTGTTGCCACTTCTTCTTGACTAGCATAGTATTTAAAAAGAATATTAAAACAGACGATTTTTTTCACGGCCCCCCCCCAAAAAAAAAAAAAAAATCCCTTATCAATATTCGAACTATAGTTTTTAGTACTCTAACTTGATGCTAGTCACGAAGAAGTGCTATGGAAAAGACACATAGCCAAATCTAGCCCAAGTTAGAGCAAAGGAGTATAGGAAATTAGCTTTTTAATTCGCACATTAATTTTAAAGTTTCTAAAATTAAGTATATCATTGACTCTAAATTACTGGAAAATATTATATATTATTTTTCCAGGGCACATCCTTCACCAAAAATAAATGACCTGTGCCGAAAACGGGATGTAAGGAAGAAAATAATAATAATAATAATAATAATAATAATAATAATAATAATGATGATGATGATGATGATGATGAGGGTGATGGTGATGATGGTGATGGTGATGATGAGGAGGACAATAGTAATAATAATAGTAATAATGATCATAGTTGTAGTAGTAGTAGCAGCAGTGGTAGTAGTAGTAGTAGTAGCAGTAATAATATAATAATAATAATAATAAAATAATAATAATAATAAAAATAATAATAATAATAATTCTAAAGCCAGCAAGTAAGGGATGAGAAGCTTAAGCCTATTGGGTTTTTATTTTCATCAAAGTACCGTAATGTAACAGAAGCCTCTCTCTCTCTCTCTCTCTCTCTCTCTCTTTTCAAGCAGTCCCTTCTGTTATCCAGCTTTCATCTCTCCCTCCTCTCTTCATGTATTATTCTCTTTTAAAACTAGTATTTCCCAATTCTCTTCTCTCTCTCTCTCTCTCTCTCTCTCTCAATAAAATAAAGCGAGTGTGTTCCAGTCAAACAACACACATCAAAGGGATAAAAAGATCTCCCCAATTAACCTTTCCATTCCTCGAATTTAAATATTCAAAAATTACCATAGCTTAGCCTACAAAACAAATAAATAAATATAATTAGCAAGACAAAAATTCTAATAATATTTTTTTTTTTCAAAGTACCGTCCTGAATGCAAGATGATTTTTCCATGATACACGGGAAGAAATTTTTGTTTTCGTTTCTTTATATATATAGTTTTTTGCTTCCTTTTTTTTTATTATATAGTTCCTGCTCTTACTATCTCTCCTCCATCTTTTAATCGACTCTGAAAAATATCCTGTTAAATATTCCATTAAGGTTATTGGTGATTTTTTACGTGATTATGAAAAGGTAAAGGTGAAAGACATGTGTGGTTAGGAAGCTCTTGTTGGTTTGGTGGACGTTCTCTGTTTGTCTCTGCCTGTCTGTCTATCTACCTATCCGTCTATCTATCTGTCTATCTATCTCATTTCATTAATATTGTGACTTACTAAGGATTTCAGGGGCAGTGTCCAACTGTTTTTTTAAAATAACGTCTCAACAAAGCGTCGGACAAGGATTTAACTTTGGCAGTGCATGTTTGAGACCCCGACCTAATTTGTAAAATTATGCTTTTGTACCAAATGTGTATGATTAAGGCATTTATAAGAGTAAATGTAGGGTAAACTTAGCTAAAATCGTCAGAGGCATGTAGCGAGGCTAGCTTCGGTCACGATACAAGCCCCGCCCACAATTCGGAACGTGACGTCGGTGTGACGTAGTAGTAATCACCGACGCAAGTGGCAGTTCTGTCTTTATGTAAGCTGCTTCAGATTCAATGCCTCAGGGTTACTCATATTTCTGAGCTGCGGCTGATTTTTAGAGTGACTGTACATCCCTCCAGACTCCCTATTAGTACACAGTATATGCATCGCCCTCTTACACATATTGTGACGTCAATATGACTTATTCACTTCTGAAGAGTAGTAATCACTGCCTGAGCCGGCACCTTTTTTTTCTCAAAAGTTCTTCTCATATAAGGACCATACTGAATCTGTAGTAGGGGTGAAATATTACTTCGGTGTGTGTGTGTGTGTGTGTGTGTGTGTGTGTGTGTGTGTGTGTGTGTGTGTGTGTGTGTGTGTGTGTGTGTGTGTGAGAGAGAGAGAGAGAGAGAGAGAGAGAGAGAGAGAGAGAGAGAGAAAGTACAGTATGTGGGGGGGGAGTTAGAAAGATAGAAATGCCACTTGCGTCGGTGATTACTACTACGTCACACCGACGTCACGTTCCGAATTGTGGGCGGGGCTTGTATCGTGACCGAAGCTAGCCTCGCTACATGCCTCTGACGATTTTAGCTAAGTTTACCCTACATTTACTCTTATAAATGCCTTAATCATACACATTTGGTACAAAAGCATAATTTTACAAATTAGGTCGGGGTCTCAAACATGCACTGCCAAAGTTAAATCCTTGTCCGACGCTTTCTTGAGACGTTATTTAAAAAAAACAGTTGGACACTGCCCCTGAAATCCTTAGTAAATGCGAAATACTGATCTGATGGAAATTCTCTCTCTCTCTCTCTCTCTCTCTCTCTCTCTCTCTCTCTCTCTCTCTCTCTCTCTCTCTCTCTCTCATCTCCATTTCCCTTCCTCTCACATTTCTCTCCCTCTCCCCCTCTCACCTGTCTTTCTTCCTCTACCTTCCTCATACATTTCTCTTCCCCTTGTTTCATTTACTCTCCCTCCCTCTCTCTCTCTCTCTCTCTCTCTCTCATCTCCATTTCCCTTCCTCTCACATTTCTCTCCCTCTCCCCCTCTCACCTGTCTTTCTTCCTCTACCTTCCTCATACATTTCTCTCCCCCTTGTTTCATTTACTCTCCCTCCCTCTCCCTCTAATTTTTCTCTTCATCCCTCTCCCTTCCTCTATCTTTCCTTGTCTCTCCCTTCCCCCCACTCTTCCCTCTCTTCTTTTCCCCCTCCAGTTTTCACTCCCTCTCAGTATCATTAAGCACACTTTCTCACGAGGCAGTGTTATTGGAGAGACAAAGATAGTAGAGACAATATGGCAATTTTACATACACGGGCATCACCTACGACACATACTCTATCTTTCTGTGTGATATGAAGCCAATCCACCCAGTAGTTTCCGAGATACAGGCCTGGATGGTAAGACGGACAGACGGACGGACAGGGGCGATTCCTATACCCCCACCATATGGAATAATGGCGGGGATAATTACAAAAATGCATACAGACTTTACAGGGACAAATATAGTCTCTGGTAATGCAATAAAGAAATAAACAAATAAAAAGGAGGGGAACACTTTCAGAGTTTTTCTGCACGCACGCACGCACGCACACGCATACAAACACACACACACACACACACACACACACACACACACACACACACACACACACAGATCATACACTATTTGAATACTGATGAAAAGTGACCACAAACTTTCGGAAAATCACCAAAAAGGGAAATTCAGTAAGTGACAATTTTACGTCAACTGGGGCAATGTATTGAGTATGATCACCATGTTGAGGAAAAAACACATTAATTCTTCTATATATATTTTCAATAACAATGACCCAACTGACGGGTGTTATTGCACGTGTGTAGACTTCTATTGAATTATTTATTGCAGTTAAGGTGCGGGTGCAATTTTTATTAACACAGCATTGCACAGCACCCCTCAAAAAAAAAAAGAAAAAGAAAAATGAAGAGGGCTGGGATGAGAGGTATGAAGAGGTCATGTATCTATAAATTTTCAGTTCGTAGTGATGGTTTCGTAAGTTTAATGTGTAGAACCATCTTAAGTGAATCAGACTTCAGCCTTGTAGTACGAACAGAGCCTTGACTGTCGTAAAGCTCCAGCAGACTCACACTGTTCAACCAAGCTCATCTCAGACCACTCTAAACCCAACAGTCCCTTCTTCCTTTCACTGCACAAAACGCTACGGCTGGACCTTTTATTTTTTCTCTCTCTCTTAATTTTCTGAATGTTGTTTTCCCCCCAGAGATGTTGTGGTGAGTGTTAACAACCTCAGTGTTATGGAAATGGGCCTTATCATTAGCCAAGACGTCCTCTATCCATCCCCTGTACCCTTCCATACCACTGTCTAGCCATACACACAATTCTGCGCGTTATCAATAGTAAGTTTATGAATATAGTCTTTACCAAGAAAATTATTTGTGATCATTCGGGATAATACGGTAGATGTCATATTAGCTTGGGTTCAGCACTTGATACTGTCTTCGTTATGAATTTTTGGGCGCGTGTGCGTGTGCATGTGTGTGTGTGTGTGTGTGTGTGTGTGTGTGTGTGTGTGTGTGTGTGTGTGTGTGTGTGTGTGTGTGTGTGTGTTCGTGATAAAAATTGCTGATATGTGAGCAGGTGGAGATCGTCAGACGTGAAAGAATTGAACTTGCTGGTGAATCTCTTGAGTATGTGGAAGAGTTTTGTTATTTGGGAGACATGTTGTGTGCTGGAGGTGGGGCTGGAGCTAGCTCTGTGGCTAGGGTGAGAAGTGGTTGGAAGAAGTTCAGGGAGCTCTTGCCTCTCCTGACATTGAGAGGGCTCTCCCTACGTGCTAAGGGGTCTTTGTATGCAGCATGTGTTAGGAGTGTAATGCTGTATGGCAGTGAGACCTGGGCAGTGAAGGAGGAAGACATTCGCCGGCTCAGACGTACAGAAATGACAATGATTAGGTGGATGTGCAGTGCGTCCCTGCGTCCAAGGCCTGGAGGGGCTGGGTTTACAATGGAAGAGTTGAGAGGTAGGATGGGACTGGAGCGTATTGGTGTTGTGATGAGGAGAGGTAGATTGAGGTGGTTTGGACATGTGGAGAGGATGGGGAATGATAATTGGGTGAGGAAGGTGAGAAGTGTTAATATTGGGGGTGGGGTTATGAGGGGTAGACCGAGAAAGACATGGGACGAGGTCATTAAGTGTGACCTTAGGGTTAAGGGACTGAACAGGGAGGCTGCAATGGATCGTGCAGCGTGGAGAGTCGCCATTAGGTGACCAAGGCCGACACATGCAAGCATGTTGGAGTCTTTAAAACCGAAACGAAACGAAACGATATGCTTCTTGTTTTCGTCAAATAAAGAGCCATTCTCTGCATAATTCAGAAAGTATATAGGTGACTAAAGTCTGCCTATTTCCAACATTTAATTCATGACAATATCTGCCCCTCACCATTAAGAAGGGCTTGGTCTCAAATAGCTAGTTAACTATTTTGCCATTTACTCAAATGTGTTCCTCATAGTAATCTGAATCAGTTACAATTTACTTAAATGCTGTTCAGTACATTCTCTCCATAGCCCGAACAAAAATAAAAACATTAGGTAATTTTATATGCCTCAGGAAATGGTAAAGTTATGTGGAACACCCAGCACACCCAACAGGGGCCTGGAGGGTGCGCCCCCCTTTAATACTGGTAACATGGAGATGGTGGGAGAAGTGTGTCAAGGGTTTGGGGAGTTGGTAGTGTACTGGTGTTTGGGGCCAACAGGTGTGTGTGTGTGTGTGTGTGAAACGAGATTGCAAGCCATACTTCAGCGTTGCTGGTGGACTCCTTAATGAGCGACTACATGAATTTACCATCATGAGTCAGAACAAATAATACAGTTCTTGTCCACGGGGTTAGACGATTTTTAGTGTCGGAGCGTTGGAGTGCTGATCAAGGCGAGGTTGGTGTCAGTCACGCTAACTTCGGGGAGGAGAGAGTATCCTGGTAGGGAGGCTGGATCCATACCTGATGTGTTCTAGCCCCTCAAGGGTCTCAGGTGTTATTGCTAGGCTCGTATGTGTAGAGCTATCGTCCTAGGAGCTGGGAGAGTCGAAAAGCTCCCATCTGTATTCCTCACTACCGTATTGCTCTCTCTCTCTCTCTCTCTCTCTCTCTCTCTCTCCCTCTCTCTCTCTCCTCGCTTTTATCTCCCTGTCCATCTATCTCGCTTTTCTCCCTCCGCTTCTCCCTCCTTTTGGTAATTTAATCTCCCAGTCTTCCCCTCCCTCCCATTTTTCTCTCTCTGTGCTCCTCCCCACTTCCGCGTGTGCGTTTTTCCTTCCCCGTATTACTGTGTTTTTCCTTCCCCGTATTACTGTGTTTTTCCTTCCCCGTATTACTGTGTTTTTCCTTCCCCGTATTACTGTGTTTTTCCTTCCCCGTATTACTGTGTTTTTCCTGCCCCGTATTACTGTGTCTTGCCCCGTATTACTGTGTTTTTCCTTCCCCCGTATTACTGTCTTTTTCCTTCCCCGTATTACTGTGTTTTTCCTTCCCCGTATTACTGTGTTTTTCCTTCCCCGTATTACTGTGTTTTTCCTTCCCCGTATTACTGTGTTTTTCCTTCCCCGTATTACTGTGTTTTTCCTTCCCCGTATTACTGTGTTTTTCCTTCCCCGTATTACTGTGTTTTTCCTTCCCCGTATTACTGTGTTTTTCTTTCTCCGTATTACTGTGTTTTTCCTTCCCCGTATTACTGTGTTTTTCCTTCCCCGTATTACTGTGTTTTTCCTTCCCCGTATTACTGTGTTTTTCCTTCCCCGTATTACTGTGTTTTTCCTTCCCCGTATTACTGTGTTTTTCCTTCCTCGTATTACTGTGTTTTTCCTTCCCCGTATTACTGTGTTTTTCTTTCCCCATATTACTGTTTTTCTTTCCCCGTATTACTGTGTTTTTCCTGCCCCGTATTACTGTGTTATTCCTGCCCCGTATTACTGTGTTTTTCCTGCCCCGTATTACTGTGTTTTTCCTGCCCCGTATTACTGTGTTTTTCCTGCCCCGTATTACTGTGTTTTTCCTGCCCCGTATTACTGTGTTTTTCCTGCCCCGTATTACTGTGTTTTTCCTGCCCCGTATTACTGTGTTTTTCCTGCCCCGTATTACTGTGTTTTTCCTGCCCCGTATTACTGTGTTTTTCCTGCCCCGTATTACTGTGTTTTTCCTGCCCCGTATTACTGTGTTTTTCCTGCCCCGTATTACTGTGCTTTTCCTTCCCCGTATTGCTGTGCTTTTCTTTCTCCGTATTACTGTTGTTATTCTGCTTTTCATTCCACGTTCGTCACATAGCACTCTCTCTCTCTCTCTCTCTCTCTCTCTCTCTCTCAGTAATCTATCTATCTATCTATTGCCAGACGCCTCAATCCCGTTTGGGGTGGCCACAAACAAATCGCCTCCAAGTCGCCCTGTCCCCCGCCATTTCACTGCCCTGCTCCCAACTCACACCCCTCTCTCACATACCTCTCCACCCCATCCCTCCATCTCATCCTCGGCCTGTGACAAAAAAAATGCAAATTACTGATCTAATGGAAACTAACTAACTGTCTGTCTGTCTGTCTCTCTCTCTCTCTCTCTCTCTCTCTCTCTCACCTGAAGAGGAAGAGTGCGGCCACGAGTAAAACCAGCGCCAGTAGAACCCCAGCAGCCAGGGGGGCCCAGGGGTAGTGACACCTCTCCCCCAGGAACCCACAGGGGGGCTCGTCACTGGGGGGGCCGGACCCAAGCCAGGGAAAGGGGGACGTCATGACCAGCCGCTGTAGACACAAGGGGAGGTGAGAGGAAGAAGGGGGAGGGAGGGAGGGAGGGAGAGAGAGAAGAGAGGGAGAGGAAGGAGAGGAGGGAGGGAGAGGAGGAAGGGAAGGAAGAGAGGGAGAGGAAGGGAGACGAGGGAGAGAGAGAAAGGATGGGGAGTCAGAAAGGGAGGTGAGAGGAAGTATGGGGTGGGGAGGAGGTAGTGTGAGAATGGGAGGTGAGAGAAGAAGGGAGAGAGGAGAATGTAGAACGAAAGGGGCGGTGAGATGAAGGAAGGGGAGAGGAAGTAAGAGGGAAATGGGGAGCTGAGAAGGAAAAGGGGAAGGGGAGGAAGCTGAGTGAAAAGGAAGGGCAGAGAGAGAAAAGGGAGTGGGGAGAAAGAAAAGAGAGGGAGACAGAGTGAAAAGGAAGGAGGGAGAAAACAGAAGGAAAAGGGAGATGAGAGGATGGAAGGAAGGGGGAAAGAGTGGAGAGAAGAGGTAAGAGGAAGGAGGGAAGAGGGTAGAAGGTAGAGTAAAAAGGGGAGATGGGACGATGCAAGGAAAAGGGAGGATGGAGAGTAAGGACAATGAAAAAAAGAGAGGATAAGAGAGGATGAAATATTGCAATGATAGAAGAAAGACTGAGAGAAGAGGGTATAAACGGGAATGAGGAAAGCGGGGAGTTTTGAGAAGGCTGGATAACAAGGGGGTCAAGAAAGTGTGGCATAGTGGACGAGGGAGGAAAGGAAG
The DNA here is from genome assembly GCF_032717465.1 of Coenobita brevimanus. NCBI lineage: Eukaryota > Metazoa > Arthropoda > Malacostraca > Decapoda > Coenobitidae > Coenobita > Coenobita brevimanus. Next base: position 3,386,759 of record NC_137008.1, on the reverse strand, counting down.
AAGGGAATTAGGAGACGAGGGAAGGGGTTTTGAGAAGGGGAGGGGGAGAGGAGAGTGGAAGAGGGAAAGACAAAGTGAAAAAGAAGGGGAAAAGGGGAGGGGGAGGTGCGACGGGAGAGAAAGTGAAAGGGAGAGTGTTAGAGAGGGAAAGTGGAATAGCAAATGGAAAAGTAGAAAGATGATTAAACTTAACTTTTCAATAAGCTTACGTATTTAATCTTTGTTCTTGATATTTTACTGATGGCTTTTATCAGCTTAGGTATATCCTCTTTTAATGAAGCAATTAAAAAAAAAATCTCAGTTAATCCTCTCAGCGCGATTTCGTGTTGCATCTGGCAGGCACACGAACGCGGCCAGTTATTATTATTATTTTTTTTACTACCTCAAAGCCCAACAAAATTTTGCTAGATTAATCAGCAATAGTGAAGCGGGTTGGAATAGTGAAAATTTTCCTTCGTTAATTCACCACCACAGACATATGTAAGAATTACTGACCATAAATTTAAGAGAATGAATGTGGATGATGTGCTGACTGGCCTAGGAGGAAGGTATAGTCCCGGAGGAAGGTAAGTCAGGTGATTTTGTACCCTTATACAGAGGAAGGGAGGAAAGAGAAGTGTGTGGCAATCATAGGGGTATCATAGGGGTATCTGTCTCCTTAGTGTTACAGGAAAAGTATGTGGTAGAATACCTTTCGATAGAGTTGGGGTAAATAACAGGAGAATTAGCTGGAGAAATACAAAGGGGTTTTGGGAAGGGGAGAGGTTGCGTAGATCAACATTCGTTCCAAGATAACTAGAGAAAGAGCACCTGGGGAAGGGAAAGAAGTTGTATGTTGCCTTCATGGATCTGGAAACAGCATATGACACAGTGGATAGAAAGGGAATGTGGAAGGTGTTAAAAATGAATGGAGTTGATGGGAAATTGTTGAATGCTGTGAAGAATATGTATGAGGGTGCTAGGGTTGCACTGCGTGAGGATAGTGAATCAAATGAGTTCTTTAATTTGTGTGTTAGACTGAAACGAGTGTGATGTTTAACTGGTAGTTTGTTTATGGATGGCATTATGAAGGATGTACTTGGTAGGGCAGTGGATGCACGAGTGTCACTAATAAGAGATGTTAGTATTTGGAAATCTAGACTGTTGTTTGCTGATGATATTGTAGTTTTAAGTGAAGATAAATGTGAGTTGCAAGGTTTGGTAAATGAGTTTGGGAGCGTGTGCAAGAAACGGAATCTAACTATGAACGTAGATAAGAGTAATTATGGTCTTTGAGAGAAATGGAGCCACAGAATGCACAGTGAGGCTGGATAGTGTGCAAATGAAGAATGTGAGTGTATTCAAGTACTTAGGTAGTGTGATGATTAAGAATGGAAGTTAAGAGAATGAAGTGCTTGAAAGGGTACAGCTGGGAAGACAGATTGCTGGCTCGTGAAAGGAAGTGAGCACGGAAAAAAAAAAAAAAAAAAAAAAAACTCGCTGCATTACAGTACCATGATCCCCACTCTAATGTATGGGAGTGAAGCTTGGACCCTACTGGAAGGACACAAATATTATTAACACCAAACTAACTGATTCATACATAGACCTCCAGCAGTGACCAGGTAACACCAGTCCTGTATGAGACAGCCCTAGCATGTATTCAGTATGGAAGGTGGGTGTTAGCGCCGAAGTGGTGACATGTAGAGGTGTGCGGTACGTAGGAGGACTACTGGGCCTTGAAAGCAGGCTGTGAAGTCTATGCCCAGAGTCGGTCACATAAAAAAAAAAAAAAAAAAAAAAAAAATCGAGGGCTGTATCTAATCCTTCCAGGTTGAAAAGGTCTCTCCATTGCCAAATACCGCAAGAATTAAACAGTGAATAGGTAATCAGATTATATAAAAGTTTAGAGGAATAGTTTGGATGAGGCAGGAATGAACTTAGAATATATCATCGGGTTGTAGAAGTTGAGAGATGTTTGGTTATAGTAGCATGGATGAAAAAAAAAAAAAAATAATAATCCATAAGTAATATTCAGTGACCACATACAGCAAAAGCTCCAATAAAAAAACTTAAAAAAATAAACTCACGTCAACTGTACGTACCGGAAGATTGTCCCTGTGTACGCCATTGTTGTTGTTGTCATCGGAGGGTCGGTCTTCATACAGGAACTGTCCCACTTGACGCCATGCAAGACGGGAGTGTGGGGCTGGGGGTAGGGGGGAGGAGGAGGGGTGGCTGCTTATATCTCCTCCCCTCGCCCTTCCCCCTCCTTTCCTCCCTCCCTTTCCTCTCCCCCTCCTCTTCTCTCCTGCCGGTAGCTTCCCAATGGCAAGCAAGGCGTAGGTTCCTTCCGCGTCCCCGTTTTCATCCATGTGTACCTAAGAAGTTAATGATTAAGGGTGACAATTATAGATCATTTTAGCTTAATAGGACACTGAATTTGACATCCTCTATCTATCTCTTCCTCTGTCTCTATCTCCATTTCAACCTGTCTCTACTTCGAACTCTGCCTTTGTCTATTTGTACAGTGCTATTACGTTTACAGTGTTCTCTCTCTCTCTCTCTCTCTCTCTCTCTCTCTCTCTCTCTCTCTCTCATCTATCCATCCATTTATCTATCTACCTATTTATCTATATGTATCTGTGTGTGTGTGTGTGTGTGTGTGTGTGTGTGTGTGTGTGTGTGTGTGTGTGTGTGTGTGTGTGTGTGTGTGTGTGTGTGTGTGTGTGTGTGCTTGCATGTACGTGTGTGTGTGGATGTGTGTGAATGTGTGTGGATGTGTGTGAATGTGTGTGGATGAATGTGTGTGTGTGTGTGTGTGTGTGTGTGTGTGTGTGTGTGTGTGTGTGTGTGTGTGTGTGTGTGTGTGTGTGTGTGTGTGTGTGTGTGTGTGTGTGTGTGTGTGTGTGTGCTTGCGTGTACGTGTGTGTGTGGATGTGTGTGAATGTGTGTGGATGTGTGTGAATGTGTGTGGATGAATGTGTGTGAATGTGTGTGCGTCATCGTGTACGACTGTGTTTGCATGTGTATGTGTATGTGTGTATGTCTGTCTCACCTTCGCGCCCTGTATGGAAGGAAAGGCCCTGTTCCTGATCAGCGATATGATGTGCGTGCCGTTGGCGGGGTTGGCGTGGGGGTCAGCAAGCACCTCGGTCAGCACCCTGGCGTAGATCAGCACTGCGTCATACAGGTGGGCAGCGAACATGGGTACCTGGCCACGCAACGCAAGGGGTGGGGTTAGAGAGGCTTGGAAATAGATAGAGAGGCTTGGCAAAGGGTAGATAGGCGTGGGAGAGGGATGGAAAGGCGTGGGAACAGATGGAGAGGCGTGGGAACAGATGGGGAGGCGTGGGAACAGATGGACTGGCGTGGGAACAGATGGAGAGGCTTGGGTACAGAGGGTGGGGCGTGGGAAGAGAGGGTGGAGCGTAGAAACAGAGGGTGGGGCGTTGGAACGGAGGGGTGGGGCGTTGGAACAGAGGATAGGGCGTGGGAAAGGAAACAGAAGCTTGGTATTATATTGCCCTGGCATGCGGCTATGTTAAAGAGGTGTGGGAATGAACTTGTGTCGTGTGGTAGTGCAGGGGTTTGAGAAGTTTATCTAGGCGTGAAAAAACTAAGTAGCTTCTTAAAATTAGACAAGGGACATGAAGACATAAGCTGAAGGAAGCTTGGGAATATCTGGAATACCGTGAGAATATTCGAAGGAGCATGTGAAGTATTTAGAGAGGCCAGTGAACTTATGAGGAGTGTGTAGGCTTGGAAAAAGGTAGCACCCGAATGTAGGAAAAAATCAGTCTCACCCACGTTCTGCATCTCCGTTTGTGGATTTAATTGTTTACATTATGACCAGTAGAGATGTGGGGTGGGAGAGAGAGACACACAGGTTAGAGACTGAGTTCTTTATTTACTTTAACGTTTCGGGCTCTGTGTTGCCGAAACGTTAGAGTCAATAAAAGATTTCAAACTCTAACCCCTCTCTCTCCATCCAACGTTTCCGTACGTGTTGGCATCAAAGCAAGATCAAAACATACACTGCTAAACGTCATTTATCACTCTTTTACTCTAGTTGTTTCACCTCTTCGTTGCTGTACATCACTGCCAATAGATTTCTCAGAATATTGTGTGTTTCACTGAACATCGACTAAAAAGAGGAACTATACTATTGGCAACTGCACCTGCATAATCACCTCAAAATACCTGTACACTTAATTAAGGACACCTGTTCCTCATTACCTACCTGGATGAACCTGTAGGTGGTGGGGTTGTATGGAACACAGAAAGGATGTTGCTTGATTCGGTCCAACACACGGCGCTCAAACTCCCTGACAAGAAAGAAAAAACTAGCAAAGAAAATTAAGACAAAAGTAAGAGAAAAAGGGGGAGATGAATAACGAGAAAGACATCACTGGTAAAGAAAATAACAGACAAGTTAAAGGACACTAGCAAAGAAAATAAAGACAAATGTAAGGAAAAAAAGAGAGATTAATGACAAGAAAGACATCACTAGTAAAGAAAATAACGGACAAAGACAGACAAAATTCAGGACGAGAAAATAAGAATGAGATTTTAATAACTAGAATGACATCATAAACAAAGACAGTAACGAAGACAAAATTAAGGACAAAAAATAAGGAGTAATTAACCGCTTAGTAAAGCATCACTATAAAAAATAACGACTCAAACTAAAAGAAAAAAAATAGAGACATAAATAACTAGAGATAAAAAAACCGCAATCACGAAAAAATCAATGGAAGAAAAAGACACGAAAATAACTAGGAAAAAACACATCTAAAAATAAAGGCAAAAAATAAAAACACTGAACTACTACAGAAATAAAGACAAAAATATTAACTAGACAGACACTAACAAAAATAAAGACAAGGAGGAAAAACAAGGGTACTAAAGTAACTAGAGGGAAAAGCACTAGGAAAACGAGAAAGAAATTGATGAAAAAAATAATAAAAGTTCCAGAGAATAAAGACACTGGAAGAATCAATAATAAAGGAGAATGAGAATAAAAATAATAACTCAAAATCAAAACTATATACATAAGAAACACTAATAAAAACAACTTCAGAAAAATAATGAAAAAAAACACACAAGGAAGTGACACTATTAACCAAGGATTATCATCACGATCAATACCATCATATTATTATCATTATTATTATTATCACTATTATCATCATCATCCTTATCATCATTCTTACAATCATCATCATTATTACAATCATCATTATCACCATCATCGTTTTTTTTATCATTATCATCATCATCATTCTTAGTCATCATTATCATTCTTACAATCCTCATCCTCATCCTCATCATCACCTTCTCAGCTAACGAAAGCAGTGGATTAAAAAAAAAAAAAAAAAAAAAAAAAAAAAAAAAACACGACCCTCTTAGCCGCAGTGCTCACCTCCACAACTTAAGCCTTTGAGCCTGTGACGAAACCAACCACAACTACCACAACCACCACAACCACCACAACTACTAACCTGTACTTCGGGCTTGTGGGATGGGCTGGGGTGATACGAAGGACAGCCCGAAAGCCCTCGTAAAGCCTCTCCCCCACCGACCCTGTCATCGTGAACTGCTCCTTCCCTGGAACTGGCGGCAGGTAAGTAGGTAGGTAAGTAGGTAGGTAGGTAGGTAGGTAGGTGGGTAAAATGAGTACGGAGGGAGATAGGGAGGTGGGTGGGTAGGTAGATAGGTAGGTAGGTAGGTAAGTAGGTAGGTAGGTAGGTAGGTAGGTAAGTAAGTAGGTAGGCAGGTAGGGTAGGAGGTAGGTGGATGGGAGGGTGGGTAAAATGAGTAGGTAGGTAGGTAGGTAGGTAGGTAGATAGGTAGGTAGGAAACATGCAGACAGGTAAGGTGGAAAGCAGAACTGCAGGTAGGAAGGACAGGGAAGTAAATAAGAAGGAAGGTAAGTAGGTAGGTAGGTAGATAGCAGAGGAGGAGGGTAATACGTAGGTTGGGAAAGATAGGGAGAGGGATGGATAGGGAGAGGGATGGATAGAGAGAGGGATGGATAGAAAGAGGGATGGATAGAAAGAGGGATGGATAGAGAGGAGGAAGGATAGAGAGAGGGATGGATAGAGAGAGGGATAGATAGAGAGAGGGATGGATAGAGGGAGGGAGATATAGAGAGAGGGATGGATAGAGAGAGGGATGGATAGAAAGAGGGATGGATAGAGAGAGGGATGGATAGAGAGGAGGAAGGATAGAGAGAGGGATGGATAGAGAGAGGGATAGATAGAGAGGGATGGATAGAGGGAGGGAGGGATAGAGGGAGGGAGGGATAGAGGGAGGGAGAGATTGAGAGAGGGAAGGATAGAGAGCGTAGGATAGAGGGAGGGAGGGATAGAGGGAGGGAGGGATAGAGAGAGGGAGGGATAGAGGGAGGGAGGGATAGAGAGAGGGATGGATAGAGAGGAGGAAGGATAGAGAGAGGGATGGATAAAGAGGGATGGATAGAGAGAGGGACAGATAGAGAGAGGGATGGATAGAGGGAGGGAGGGATAGAGGGAGGGAGAGATTGAGAGAGGGAAGGATAGAGAGCGTAGGATAGAGGGAGGGAGGGAGAGAGGGAGGGAGGGATAGAGAGAGGGAGGGATAGAGGGAGGGAGGGATAGAGAGAGGGATAGATAGTGAGAGGGATGGATAGTGAGAGGGTTGGATAGAAAGGGATGGATAGAGAAAGAGATGGATAGAGAAAGGGATGGATAGAGAGGGATGGATAGAGAGAGGGATGGATAGAGAGAGGGATGAATAGAGAGAGGGATGGATAGAGAGAGGGAAGGATAGAGAGAGGTAGGTAGGGAAGGAGTGAGAGAGGTAAGCAGGGAAGAAAGAAGTTAGGTAAGGAGTAGGGAGGGAGGAGAATAGGAAGGGAGGAAGGGAGGAGAATAGGGAGGGGTGGAGGAAAGTAGGGAGGGAGATAGGAATGTAGGAAGGAAGGAAGCGAGGGATGGAGGTAGGAAGGGTAGAAGTGACGGAGGTAGGGAAGGGAGAAGAGAGAAGGGGGAAGGGGAGGGAGATTTTGAATAAGGGAAGAAGGGGAGGTGGCAGGTAGGTGGGTAGGGAAGGAGGGAAATAGCTAAGTAGTTTGTAGGTAAGAACGACAAATGGTGTAGAGGAAAGATGGTGCGAAGGGTGGGAGGAAAGCAGGTAGGTAGGTAAGTAGGGAAGGCAACAGACAGGTAAATCAGCAGTCAGACAGGTAGGTAGGTAGATAAGTAAGTAGGCTGGTAGGTAGGCAGCGGAGGCGGTAGGTAGAAAAACTGGTAGCAAGGGAAGCAGGTAAGCAAGCCGGTGAGGGAGGAAGGTAAATGAGTCTAGATAACCAGGTAATAATGACAGGTACCTGTATTTAATTCATTTTTCCTTCCTCTGTTCATCCTCTGTGGAAAAAAATTGATGGAGGATAAAAAAGAAAGATACGAAAGAAGGAAAAGATAAAGTCAGGGAATATGTCAGAGAAATGTAAATAATTGAGATGTAAATAATTCAAAGGATGCAAATGACCCACAGCTACGGTCTGCACCTCATTTACAAGTCCAGAGCTTTGAAATAATGAAGCAAAAACCCCTCCCACTTGATTATCGTTTTTTCAATATACAGCAAGCTCACAATACGGTCTAATGCTATACCTAAATTGTAAAATAGAACTACTGATCACACGTATAGGGAAGGAGAGGAGTTGTTAAGCTGGTAAAAACAAATGGATGATTGGAGTGATTAGGAAATAAGTCAGAGTGGAAAAAGAAAATTAAGTTCAAATGGTCAAAGGGAGACTGACAAAAACACGATTACCTTAACATCAAACTTGTTTTTTATGTTTTTTTTTTTTTTCACGTGTTTCATTTTCCCCTCCAATTCCCCTCTTTTTTGTTTTCATTCTGTTCCTTGCATCGCTTCTCTAAGATATTTTTCATTCAATTCTCAAAACTACTAATTTTATCTGTCCATTAATAGTTCAGTCCTCGCTTTCTTTATTTTCTTCTTACTTCGAGATCTACCTCAATTTCTCGTGGTCTTTGTTGGCTCTTTAACTTTCACTTTTTTTTTCCCAGGCTTGCTCTCAAACATTCCTTTTACACACAGGTTTTCTTCTGCCTTCAGCTCTCTTCCTGTCCTCTCTTTCAGCTTCTTGCAAATTAATTACAGTACCTACATTATCATCCACTTCCCGAAGCCCTCTCACACTTTGTATTACCACTTCCAATTCATTTTTCAGCTTCTCTCTCTCTCTCTCTCTCTCTCTCTCTCTCTCTCTCTCTCCCAAAGTCTTACAATATTAAGTTCGATAATCATTCTTTTCACTCTCATTCATCACTCTTTCAGCTCTTCCTCTGTTATCGCTACACTCTTCTACTACTAACACTCCGTATCACTTTTTGTTTCATTCTCCCACTTATTCCCACTCCTCACGTCTAATCCATCCACTCCTCTCATCCCCCCACTCCACTTCAAAGCTCACCCCTCGTCTCACACACCCCACTCATTCTCAGTCCTTCCCATCCGCTCCTCTATCAATTATTCACACCTGCTCCCTATCACACCTTCCCACTCACCTGCTCCCTACCACACTTTCCCACTCACCTGCTCCCTATCACACCTTCCCACTCACCTGCTCCCTACCACACTTTCCCACTCACCTGCTCCCTACCTCACTTTCCCACTCACCTGCTCCCTACCTCACTTTCCCACTCACCTGCTCCCTACCTCACTTTCCCACTCACCTGCTCCCTACCACACTTTCCCACTCACCTGTTCCCTATCACACTTTCCCACTCCAGATCCCCCTTTCGCTGCCACATTTCCAGCTATTTTCTCTGCCACTACCTGTCACTTTCAATACCTGTTTCAGTCTGCCACTCACGGTCACTATCACAGCCATAGACAACCACTACCGCAATCACTACCACAACCACAGCCACATCCACTGCCACTCATTACCACAGCCACAGCCACCATTATCACAGACACAGGCACTGCCACTCATTACCACAGCCACAGCCACTTCCACTCATTACCACAACCACAGCCACAGCCACAGCCACTCACCCCTCAGCAGCTGCGAGTGCGTGCCTGCCCTGTACTTCTCGTGGTCGATGGTAACAACGGCATATTCCTTCAGCCGCCCCGCCGCCGCCTCCCTCAGCGCCAACACGAAGTCCCACTGGATCTCGAAGGACGCCACCAGCACGTAGACTGTAAGAGAGAGAGAGAGAGAGAGAGAGAGAGAGAGAGAGAGAGAGAGAGGGAGGATGAAAATTGAGACCTTGGAAAATGATGAAGTCCCCCTTCCCCCCAAAAAATAAAATCCAAACACAAAAAAACGAGCCATTCATTTTCAAAGTGCCTGGAAGAGATATGCAAAATCGAAACGGCCAAATTCTGAGATCTTGAAAAATGTACCTCCCCCCTCTCCCCCCCAAAAAAATAAAAGGGCCATTCATTTCGAACTGCCTAAAAAGATATCTCGACCGTAATCCCAGAGTTCACCAGATCTGTGCTTGAAAGACTGTGAGTAATTGTTTTTTATTTATTTTTTTGCAACAGAAAGAGGAATAGAAAAATCGTAACAAACAAACACACACACACACACACACACACACACACACACACACACACACAAGAGAGAGAGAGGGAGAGAGAGAGAGAGAGAGAGAGAACCATACTTACTTCTGGTGACATGGAGGGTAGACGTCACCATATCCCTGAGGTCATCATCATAGAGAAAGAGAGAGAGAGAGAGAGAGAGAGAGAGAGAGAGAGAGAGAGACAAACAGACAGACAGACAGACAGAGAACCATACTTACTTCTGGTGACGTGGAGGGTAGACGTCACCATATCCCTGAGGTCATCATAATCTGTGGTGGTGTAGTGGTACGGTACCGTCACTTCCCGCGTCACATTCAGGCCCCTCTCTGCCGCCATACTCTGAGAGGGCAGGGAGAGGGGAATGAGAGGGCAGGGAGAGGGGAATGAGAGGGCAGGGAGAGGGGAATGAGAGGGTAGGGAGAGGGGATGGGGAATAAGAGGGTCAGGTCAATGTCTACCTGCCTCATTTATCCCTACTCCCACGGCCACATCCAAGCCCACACCAGCAGACAGGGCTGTCCCCCTAAGAAAATAGACGGGCAGGTGAGTCGTTTGTAGAGCGTATTTAAATAGCCATCATGTATTTCACCTGTGCACCTTGTTACCTTCCTCTGCTGGCTAATGAGCTTCAGGTGAGAGAGGCTGAGGGCAGGTGGTGGTAGCAGTTGAAGAACAGCTTTGTGTAGTACTGCATAATAATAATGATAATAATAATAATAATAATAATAATAATAATAATGAGCGATGGATTTTCTTAACCCCCAATAATAATAATAATAACTAAAGGCCATAAAATTGTCCAAGAACAATTTTGATAAAGAAAAACTTCCAGTAGCCAGTGTTTACTAAAAAAAAAAAAAAAAAAATAGAAGCCTATCTCTGAAGGGACCTTGGGGTCAAGGCCACTGATCTGCATGTCAGCTTAGGTCATCAAAATCTATAAGTCCACCATGTTTAGTGACTCTAGCTTTATTCTTTCATGTAAGATCAGGTGACTTCTCTGTCTCCCGGAGTAGTCTAAAATTTTGGACTTTAGGTTAAGCGACCTCAAAGAATAATGATCCTATCTGGACTATATTAAGCACTGCGCTGTGGCCACGTCCCAGGTATATGCCATCAAAATTTCAGCCCTCTAACTTCAGTGGTACTTCAGCTTCAGGATCACTTTTTCTTTCGGACCCTATCTGGGTTTCATTCGTCGTATCAGGGTGTTATGTGGTCAGATGAAGCGGCCAACCAGTACTATAACATGATGAAGTATGAAGGCTGTACCTCAAACGGTATGTGAACAGAAGCGATTTAGATCTTCCTTTGAATAATAATACTATTGACAAAAACAAGAAAACACCCTACAGGGATGTGAGAGGCTTTAATAATTATATACAGTAGGCTAATGGACACCCCCCCACCCCTCCCCCCAACCAGATAATCCATCACCGTTTTGAAGGCGTGAAATTACCTGCCAGTGACCCGTGGATGATGGAGCGATGACCGAAGTGGGTGTAGGGGCTGGGGTGCAGGGGCTGGGGTGCAGGGGCTGGGGTGCAGGGGCTGGGGTGTAGGGGCTGGGGTGCAGGGGCTGGGGTGTAGGGGCTAGAGTGTAGGAGCTAGGGTGTAGGGAGGCTGGGCACGGTGTAGGGGAGTGGGCGGGAGTGTAAAGACTAGGGAAAGTGTGGGGGCTAGGAAGGGTGTAGGGGGCTGGGGAGGGGTGTAGGGGGCTGGGGAGGGGTGTAGGAGGCTGGGGAGAGATGTAGGGGGACTGAGGAAGGGTGTAGGGGACTGGGGAGGGGTGTAGGGGGCTGGGGAGGGGTGTAGGGGGCTGGGGAGGGGTGTAGGGGGCTGGGGAGGGGTGTAGGGGGCTGGGGAGGGGTGTAAGGGGCTGGGGAAGGGTGTACGGGACTGGGGAGGGGTATAGGGGGCTGAGGAAGGGTGTAGGGGGGCTGGGGAGGGGTGTAGGGGGAATGGGGAGGGGTGTAGGGGGGCTGAGGAGGGGTGTAGGGGGGCTAGGGAGGGGTGAAGAGGGGTTGGGGAGGGGTGTAGGGGGCTGGGGAAGGGTTGCAGGGGGGGTGGGAAGGGATGTTGGGTGGCTGGGGAGGGGTGTGGGGGGCTAGGGAGGGGTGTAGGGGGCTAGGGAGGGGTGTACTGTTTTTTTTGGCCACTGGACATTCAAACTGGGGAGGGAGTACTGGGAACATATGGAACTGGGACGAGGAAATAACACCCAAGAGAGGGAAGGAAAAGGTGTATTTCGAACTGCAGTGTGTGTAAATATTCCTTCACAAATAACTGAAAAGATGTCTATTGCCTTTAAAAGATATCTATTGCCTTTAAAAGATATCTATTGCCTTTAAAATGATATCTATTGCCTTTAAAAGATATCTATTGCCTTTAAAATGATATCTATTGCCTTTAAAAGATATCTATTGCCTTTAAAAGATATCTATTGCCTTCAAGTCCATATAAACATTTCCAGACTCTCATTTCAGGTGACGCAGACTCTCAGCTGGAAAGGTATAAGATAACCTGTAACCTTAAGACAGTTTTCTTGGGGATTTTTCCTAAGTATCCTTTTACACGTCTCAGTAAGGACAAATTAAGTTTGTAGTCTCCTGGGGCCATTTCTAGCTGGTACAGGACTTCTCGTTGCACATCCTCCTGACCAACTGATTTTGAATAGTACACCTTAACACTTTCATGGCGTTTGAATGAGGTGGCTTTCATCATTAGCACAGAAGAATATATTACCGTACGAGATATAGAAATAAATCGCTAAGGAAGAGGTGTTAGGGAACCCTGGTGATGATATGCTATGCTGTTATTCGCATTGGACACTTCGTAACACTTCCTGGTCAGCGATTTATTGTTTACTGTAACACTTGAAAATCCTCTCGCATGTTATAAATCTTAGTATCGATACAGTTTGGTTCAGTGACACAGCAGATAACAACAAAATCCAAATAAATAGCTGATCAAAAGGCATTACGGTTTCTCAGAAAAACCAGAACAAGACTCTAACAGTGAAATTACTTGTCGTGGGTGTAGATGTTTGTAGATTTTAAGTAATGTATACACTGAGGACGTAAGATATATTGTTCATTTTCGTTTCTTTGTTTTACTAATTGACTCCTAGTGTCTGTGGCTTACCTTCACAGCGTCACGGATCTGCAAGAACGTGGGCGCATGTTCCGTAACCAAGACGAACTGACGCCAGCTGAGATGTCTGAGAAGTGCAGCTAACGCCTTGACCACTTTGCCGGCTGGGGGATGGGTCCTGGCGGCGGTGTGGTACTTGCTCTTGTTACTTACCCTCTGGTCACCGCATTTCTGTTGGCGTGGAAAGACTCAAGGGGGTAAGTAAGATAGTGAGTTCTGTTATGTTACGTTGTCCAGGTATTTATAATCAGGTACGCTTGGGCTCTCTTCCGCGCGCCCCACTTGTTCATTGGAAAGGATACAGTCTTTTCCTAGGTAAGTGTGTGGTAAAGGTGTGTTTGGTAAAGGTGTGTAGGGCAAGGGAGTGTGGGGTAAGAGGGTGTGAGGTAAGGGTGTGTGGGATAAGGGACTGTGGAGTAAGGGGTGCGAGGTAAGGATGTGTTGGGAAAGGGGGTGTGGGAATCAACCCTATAATGTAAGCCAGAAGTGATATAGAGTTCAGAGAGAGAGAATGAATCTCTTTAAATCATACCTGCTTTAATTAACCTGCTCTGTATTGTTCATCATCCACTAATGGTAATGTGGGATGGAGATTTTAGAGACAGGAAGGCTGGAGAGAGGAACTGACTATTACACACAGTCAGATACGACAAAAAATTATACGTACACAGGTTTCTGCACATGTAATTCACACACACACACACACACACACACACACACACACACACACACACACACACACACACACACACAACGATAATGAAGCAGGAAAACAAAATCTCACAGGGAAAACCGCACTAGCTCTCAGAAAAAAAAAAAAAGTGTGATTCTATCTATCTACAGTCAGACGCCTGAATCCAAGATGGGGTGGCCACAGACAAATCGCCTCCATGTCGCCCTGTCCCCTGCCATTTCGCTGCCCTTCCCCAGACTCACACCACACTGTCAGATACAGAGACACATATACAAATACGGTCATTGCAGTACATAAAGGTTTTGTTTATCTTGCTTCATACGATACAAAAACTGCGTAAGACCGGTTGAGGCAAATCTAGTGCTCTGTTTTAGCTGAGGCCAGGTGATTGTGCTCCGCTTCAGGTGCTTAATAAGTGCACGAGAAATTTATTAATAGTGTTAGTATAAAAAAGATCAATTTCCTTCAACTGCATAAGTAGAAAATAGCTGCGTAGAACCATCGAGTGTACTTTAGTTACTGAGAGGACAAGAAAAAATCCTTTCCCCCCCCCTCTCTCTCTCTCTCTCTCTCTCTCTCTCTCTCTCTCTCTCTCTCTCTCTCTCTCTCTCTCTCTCTCTCTCTCTCGCTCTCTCTCTCTCTCTCTCATCCTGAAGGTGTATGGCAGAATTCCTCTTTTTCTTTCGTCCCCTGCGCTCTCTCTTTTTCTCTCATTCTCCAACAGGATTTGATGACTAATAGGACTCTCTCTCTCTCTCCCTCTCTCTCTCTCTCTCCCTCTCTCTCTCTCTCTCTCTCTCCCCTCTCTCTCTCTCTCTCCCTCTCTCTCTCTCTCTCTCTCTCTCTCTCTCTCTCCTATCTCATGAATTTCCCATCTCGTTTCCCTTGTCGAACTCTCCATACTGTTTTCCCTTCCTTTCACTCACCTTCTTCCTCTCTTCCTTCTTTCCTTTTCTCTCACTCTTCCTTCTTTCCTTCCTTTCACCCTCTTCCTTCCTTCCTTCCTTTCTCTCACCCTCTTCCTTCCTCCCTTCCTTCCTCCCTTCCTTTCTCTCATCCTTTTCCTCCTTGCCTTCCTTCTTTCTCTCATCCTTTTCCTCCCTTCCTTCCTTCTTTCTCTCATCCTCTTCCTCCCTTCCTTCCTTCCTTTCTCTCAGCCTCTTCCTCCCTTCCTTTCTCTCAGCCTCTTCCTCCCTTCTTTTCTCTCACCCTCTTCCTCCCTTATCTCTTCCTTTCTCTCCCTCTTCCTCTCTTCCTTCCTTCCTTTCTCTCACACTCAACCTCCCTTCTTTCCTTCCAGTTCCTTCTTCTTTTATTCTTTCTCTCCACTTCCTTTTCTTCATTACTCTCAGAGCCGCATATCTATCTATCTATCTGTCTATTGCCAGACACAATACTTCTGCAAAGGGTGGCCACAGACAAATCGTCTCCATGTCTCCCTGTCCCCTGCAATTTCGCTGCCCTCCCCCCAACTCACACACCCCTCTCTCATATACCTCTCCACTCCATCATTCCATCTCATCCTCGGCCTTCCCCTTCCTCTCCTCCCCCTCCACCTCACTCACATACGCTCTCCTCGTTAGTCTCTCGCTCTCTACCCTCTCCACATGGCCACTTTCAATCACATTTGCATCTTTTCACTTCACTTCGCTCCATTTCGCTTACCTTTGTTTTTTTTTCTTCATAATTTATCAGTTTTCTGTATAAGAAATTGCTCACCTCCCGCCCCCCCAAATCGAAAACCCGTGACGTCATAGCAAATAAAATCCAGGCAACTGATGGACAATTCTTTTAGTTTTTATTTTATCTTTACTGCCACATGAGGAGTAAAGTTAGCTCATTTTCTTTAATTTCCATCTTCTTTCTTTCAACCACTTCAACCCGATGACGTGATATTTTGTTTCTGTTCCTCCCAGGCGATTTATTTACGAGAAAATCAGTGAAATTTGGGATTAGTGAAGGGTGTACTTAAATCCTCCTGTCTCAAAAAATCCCCCCTCCCTGATTTAAATAAGGGATTTAAGATTTAGTGCTTTATTCTGAGAGTCCCTAAATTTAAGGTGGAAATTAAACGCAGCCCTTCTCTCAAAATCCTAGAACTGGGAGAGAGAGAGAGAGAGAGAGAGAGAGAGAGAGAGAGAGAGAGAACAGTATCTTGGCTTTACTCTGGCCAAGGATGTTATGGTCTTGCCGGCGTTGGTTTGTTTGTATATGTTGCCTGTCTGTCTGTTAAAAACTTTACTCAAAAAAAATTTTGTGGAAGGGTATGCCGTGGGCCAAGGAAGAAATTGCTGAATTTAGGGATGGATCCGGATCCGGATCCGGAATATCCCGCATATCGTCTCCAAAATTTCTCATTCAGTTTCAAAGATTTGTGGAAAGGTGGGCCATGGACCAGGAAAGAATAAATTAAGTATGGGGGCGGATCCGGAGTCGGATCCTATATCCACGGATCCGGATCCGATTCCTTTTCAATGGGAGTGGCATTGACGGAGGCATGCGCTCTCTGAGTCCTTTCTAGTTTTTCTTTTTTCCACTTTTTAATTTTGGGGGGCGAAACTGAATAAAATATGCTTACACAATTTTACAGTCTGAGCTTGATTGTAAATAATCTGCATATTTTGGGGTGAAAGTGGAGTGTCTCTCTCTCTCTCTCTCTCTCTCTCTCTCTCTCTCTCTCTCTCTCTCGGATAGGCGGAAGTCTCATATAACAAGAGCAATATATACGGGGGAGAGAGAGAGAGAGAGAGAGAGAGAGAGAGTGTCTGAAAATGATAGCCTGGGGTAAACAAGGGTACCAACATCTGCGTGCGTGTGTGTGTGTGTGTGTGTGTGTGTGTGTGTGTGTGTGTGTGTGTGTGTGTGTGTGTGTGTGTGTGTGTGTGTGTGTGTGTGTGTGCGTGTGTGCGTGTGTGTGTGTGTGTGTCTTTATGCACGTGTGCGTCTGTGTGTATATGTGAGTGCATCTCTGTGTATGTGCGTTTGTGCGTACATGAGTGCATATGAGTACGGACTGTGTGCGTATAAGTGAATGTATCTTTTTCTGTATGTATGTATCTGAGTGTACATGTGTATCTGCATGCTTGCTTGTACATGTGTGCGTATGTTTATGTATGTGTGCGTATGACGTAGAAATGAGCCTGTCGCTAACATCACACTCTCTCTCTCTCTCTCTCTCTCTCTCTCTCTCTCTCTCTCTCTCTCTCTCTCTCTCTCTCTCTCAGGTTAATATCCCTTTGTGCGTTATTTATGCAGAATATGGCGACACTTCAAGGATTTATGTTACGTAGAAGAGGAGAGTAAGGTGTAATAAAAAAATAAATCGCTTATGAAAAGGTGTTAAGGAGCTTCCTCAGCCGACGAGAATACGGACCCTGGTGATGGGATAAAAATAAAGTGAGAGAGGGTAAGAAAGTGTGAATGCAGTGGACGGAAGTGAGAAAAATAAAGGGAAGAGTGAGAAAACAGGAAGAGGTTGTAGGGTTGAGAGTGAGAGGAGGTAAAGGAAATATGAAAGTGAACAGCAGTTACTATGTAGGGATGACACAAGTTCAAAATGGCTTTCTATTCACAAGGTATGGGACAGTGCGCTACCAAAGACTCTCGCGAAGCCAGGTTTTAAGCAGACGGACTTAAAAAACTTCGCTACTTAAGTTCAAAGCTATTCACAAAGCCTCGCTAACCTTCGCATGAGTCACGAAATCAGTCACAAAAAGTCGATTATGTTCGTCTTTAATCTTCCTCTCTTTCTTTCCTTCTTCATCAGTCATAACTCCAAAATAAAATGGCTAACACGAACTTGCCACACACCAAAACGCTTCTTGGCAACTGGGAATTTTTCTTTTTATACTTAGAGCAATATCTGAGTAATAGTACGTGAATTACGGCCTAAAAACACCCTCCAACACTCACACCTGGTCTAAAAAAAAAAAATGTAAAACTCTATGGATTCTTATTGCCCCATTCCACTTAAGCACTTTTACCTACAGTATATACTGTACTGTACAGTAGTATCAGTAAATTTTATTATGCGGGTAAAAGTGGCCTCATACCATAGCTAATGTGTATTTCGTAGGCAGCTTCCATTAAATAATCATAAACTAGAAGAAATTATATATATAAAATGATCGTTAAGATGTAGGAATGGAAAAAGTGCAGAAAAAAAAGATGAATAAGGCAAAGAAACACGAGTGCATTTGGGATAGGAGGAGATTCAAAGTTTTACACACATTACTAAATTTCACAAACGTTTAAATTTCTCAAACGTGTTAATTCCACAAACGTTTTTATTTCACAAACGTTTTAGCTTCACAAACGTTTTAATTTCACAAACGTTTTAACTTCACTAACGTTTTAACTTTACGAACGTTTTAATTTCACAAACGTTTCAAAATCACAAACGTTTTACTTCACAAACATTTAAAATTTCACAAACGTTTTACGGGTGTAGAGTGGCGTACTCTAATGGGTATTAAACTGTGCCTATCATCCCATCCCAAACGCACTCTAGATTCCGTTTTTTTTTTTTTTTTTTATCTCTTCCTTGTGTACCTTTTCCATCCACTTATCTGATTAATTTTTTTTTTTTGGATTAAAGTGAGATGAGGGTGAGATGACTATGAAGAGGAAATCAAGGGACAGTAAAGAGTAAAATGGGTTGAGAGGAATAAAGACACAGAGTGAGAATGTGTGAAAGTGGTGAACGGGAGAGAGAGAGAGAGAGAGAGAGAGAGAGAGAGAGAGAGAGAGAGAGAGAGAGAGAGAGAGAGAGGTGTAGGACAGCTAACGAAGGGTGGCACCATGTATGTATGTGTGCTGTATATACCGGTTTGTGTGTGTGTGTGTGTGTGTGTGTGTGTGTGTGTGTGTGTGTGTGTGTGTGTGTGTGTGTGTGTGTGTGTGTGTGTGTGTGTGTGTGTGTGTGTGTGTGTGTGTGTGTGTGTGTGAGTAAAGGTGAAAGAAGGTCATGTTCACACAGTTTTGACCCAATTTAGAACAGACTTGTTGAAAATGTTAAGGGTCAGGCAAGAAAAAAGTAATCTGATTTTAAGAACAAATCCATCCAAGTCAAGGTCACGAGGTCAGGGTCAAAATTTCGGCCATGTGACCAATCATGGGTTATGGAAGCTCCCTAACACTTGTTCCTTAGTTATTGATTTTTGGACATGGCTGGTTATTACCCCTTTTTACGTCATTTATGGAGAGTATGGTGATTTTGAAAGGATTTATGTAACTCAGAAGAGGATAGTTGGGTGTACTAAAATAAATAGCTTAGGGAAATGTGTTAGGGAGCTTCCTTTCCGCAGGTAATAGCATACTCGTTACTGAAGACGAGTGGCAGTAACCTTCCCCTTATTGCC
>NC_137008.1:3362958-3365458 GCF_032717465.1 Coenobita brevimanus | reverse complement strand
GGATGGATGGATGGATAGATGGATGGATGGATGGATGGATAGATAGATGAATATATGAAATGAAAGGTTAGATGGATAGATGGATGGATAGATAAACAGATTGTTGGATGGATGGATGGATAGATGGATGGATTGATGGATAGATGGATGGATTGATGGATGGTTGGATAGATAGATGAATACATGAATGGATAGATGGAAGATGGATAGATGGATGGATAGATAAATCGATGGTTGGATGGAATGATAAGTGGATGGATGGATAGATGGACGGTTGGATGGATAGATGAACAGATAGATGGATGGATGGATCTTTGGATGGATGGTTGGATGGAATGATGGATGGATGGATGGATGGATAGATGAATTTTTGGATGGAATGATGGATGGATGGATGGATGGATAGATGAATGGTTTGGATGGAAAGATGGATAGATAGATGGATGGATGGATCTTAGGATGGATGATTGGATGGAAAGATGGATAGATAGTTGGATAGATAGATGGATGGATGAACGATTGAGACTGATGGATAGGTACGAGAGATGGGTAGATGGATGGAGGAAAGGCAGGATGAACGAGGAAGTGAAGGAAGAACAGAAGGATGGAATGAAGGAAATGTGAGGACTAGAAGACAGAGTGGCAGAAAGAAATGAAGGAGAGAAGCAGTAAAAACAGGCATGATATGAGTAGAAAAAATAATCTGATGATTGGATGGTTAACTCTCTCATTTAATTCTAGTTTTATTTTTATTTATCTACTTGTGGGAGCCATACAATCCCAATTTTTCTTACTTCTCATGATAAATTTAAGAAGTAAACAAAAAGCGTTCGAATGTTGACCAAGACCGATCTTTTAAGTGTATTTGCATTTATCTCTATTTTTATTAGTAGTGAAAAAACCCTCTTAGCATTTCATAATTTTTGCAATTCGTAAATAAATTGATGAAGAGGGTTTGAAAATATTAATCCCTCTGTTATAGTTTCCACAGAGCATTCGAATTTGCATGACCGTCAACATGTAAACAAACCATTTCGGCGGCGTCACTTTCGGCATATTTTGAAGCATCATATTATTTGCCCTCGTTGTTTTATTTTCTTTATTCTTTTTTGGAGCCATTGTTATTAAATTATTTAAGTATGTTCAGCTACCTTTATTTTCAGATGTATAATTATATGAATTTAAATGTGCTGAACAAATAATAAAAAGGGAATAGAAAAAGGGAAATATAAAAAAAAAAAAAAACTTCAAACGGAGAACCCACTCTGAAAGAAACTTATGTAATTAATTCTTTTATCATTACACAAGCGGTAAGTATAATTATAAACGGCAGGCTATAAACAAAATGCTCTTTTTATTATTATTTTTATCTTGCATAATGTGTGATGCGGGTGGTGGAGGTATTATTATTATTATTATTATTATTATTTTGATGATTATTATTATTATCATTATTATTATTATTAATATCATTATTATTATTATTAATATCATTATTATTATTATTATTACTATTATTTTTATTATTACTAGCAACATCATCATCATCAGTAGTAGTAGTAGTAGTAGTAGTAGTAGAAGTAGTAGTAGTAGTAGTAGTAGTAGTAGTAGAAGATTAGCAGATTTTTTTTTTTTTTTAACAAGACCCAGATCTAGAAACATACAAAGACCACCAAAGAAAATCAAGATGTATTACGCAAACTAATTCGCATGGTAAAAGGGATTAAGAAGCCTCCTGTGCAACCTAGAATGCACAATAAGAGCAACACAATAGTCCTTTTTTTTTTTTTATCTAATCGAGATCAATTATGCAGCACCAAATCGTTAGGGAAATGGTGCTTGTTAGTTTTTTATGCACGCTTCTCTGACTCTCTCTCTCTCTCTCTCTCTCTCTCTCTCTCTCTCTCTCTCTCTCTCTCTCTCAAGGCGTTAGAATTAAGTTTACCTTTAACAAGTCTGCTGCCATCACCCCACAAGAGCTCTTCACCCCACCCCACCCCCACCCACAAACCCACCCACCTACACCCACACCCACACCAACACCCACACCCACAGACACACCCACACCCACACACACACACACACACACACACACACACACACACACAGAATATCAAGCTGAATCCATTTGCGTCAGGGTTTTTGAGCGAATGAGGACAGGATTGGAAATTTCTTTGCCCCAAACACGATGGAGAGAGAGAGAGAGAGAGAGAGAGAGAGAGAGAGAGAGAGAGAGAGAGAGAGAGAGGAATAAAACTAGATATTCGTCGGTCATGAATTAAATTGTGGGAGTGGAACCTGTCTGTGTGTGTGTGTGTGTGTGTGTGTGTGTGTGTGTGTGTGTGTGTGTGTGTGTGTGTGTGTCAGAGAGAGAAAAAAATATATATATATATATATTTGTGACTCGGCTATTGGCGATGGAAAACGCATAGTTTTTTAATACATGAAATTATTTTTTTTTATGGACGCAGTAGGATTTATTTCGATATTAACTTTTGTC
>NC_137008.1:3330458-3357958 GCF_032717465.1 Coenobita brevimanus | reverse complement strand
ATGGGCCACTGCTATGAAAGGATTAAAGTGATTTTTATTTAATTTTCGTGGCTGGCTCTGATTTGCATGACATATGAATGCACGCCTCGCTCCCTCTCACCATTTCTTTCTCCTTATTTTTCATCTCTCTCCCTCCCTCCTTCTCCTCCTCCTCTCATCGCCTCTCTTCCTCCTCTTTTCCCCCTCTTCATCGTCTTATCTTCTGTCTTTCTCCCTCCTTCTTCTCTTCCTTCCTCCCCCCCATTCACTTCATCTCCCTCCCGCCCTCTACACTTCGTCCCTCTCCCTCTCCCCCACTTTTTCTCTTTCACTTACTTCTCTCTTTTCCCTTCCTCCACCTCTCCTCTCCACTTCTCTCCTCTCCATTCCTCGCCCTCCCTTTCCCCTCTCCTCTCCTCCTCTTTCCTTCACTCCCTCTCCTCCCTCCGTCCAACTCTCTCCTATGACACCCATCTGTTATCTCAGTCTTACCATTCAATAAAATGTATTAGTAATGTATTTGTACTGATGTATATGTATCTGCTTCTATTCATCTATTTGTATAATTATTTAATTGTATGTATATGTATTTATGTATTGAAATTTAGGATATTTGTGAGTCATATGTGAGTCTTTTTTAACAATTTCTACACACCAGCTCTTCAATTTTACCTTCCTCTTCCCTGTGTCCATATTTCGCTCTATTTCGCTCTGTATTTAACCAGATCCGCCCACAGTCTATCCCTATCCTCTATGCATATTCACCTGTCATCAATCTGCATTTATCTCGTCCCAGTCTCAACATTTCCATCTTTCTCTAACCCTCGTCAATGTCTGAATCTGTCTCTGTCCAGTATTGATCTCTACATTCGTCACTGCTATCCTCTATAAATCTCTCTCTCTCTCTCTCTCTCTCTCTCTCTCTCTCTCTCTCAGCATCAATTTCTACCCTTATCTCTCTCTCTCCAACATCAATCTCTGTATCAATGTCTCTTCCCTGTAATCAATATCTTTATCCATGCTTCTCCATCCTCATCAATGTCTATGTCAACGCATCTCTGTACAGCATATATATCCATTTATCTTTATCATCAATGTCTGTCTCAACTCACATATCGTCTATATTTATAAATCCCTATCCAGTGTGTCTATCTGTCTGTCTATCCACCACCAGTTATTACTTTTTATCATCTATGTCTGTCCACTATCAACCATTCTGTCTCTATCCAGCATCAACATCTATGTCCACAGTTCTCTCTCTCGTACCCGTGTCTGTCGCTCTACATACTGTATCCTTCATCCGTCTGTCCATGTGTCTACCCTATGTTCGTGTCTGTATCTCTATGTATCCGGCCCATCATCAATTATAGAGGGTTTTTCTTGATTTGATAACGATCCCTAACCCCTTTCCAGCTTAGATGATGGCCAGGTGTAGTTAAATTGGAGGCAAATTTGACTAGTAACCAAGGAGACTCGCACCTCCTAGCTAAAATTCATCAATTTTTCAGCTTAGCTGATGGCCAGGTTTAGTCAGATTGGAGGCTAAATTTGACTAGTAACCAAGGAGACTCATAGCTAAGGTTTATCAAAGTTTTATGCTCCCACGACTTAGTGATCTATACATACGAATGGTCTAGGTCTCTCAAATAAAAATAAACAGATTATAGTATCAGCATCACCATCCACTCACCTTATTGTTCGTGAAGGAGGAGAGGAGGCCTATGGTAATGTTCTTGTCCGTGTTACTAAAATGTAGACCCAGGTAATCGTGGACAAATTTCTGCTGTCGATGTTCCGCCTCCTGGAGCTGCTGTCGACTGCACTCACCCTCGACACTAGACGCTGGAGGAGGAGCAGAGGCCTGAAGGGGGAGCTTCGAGGAGGAGGTGAAGGGGTGGGCAGGTGAGGAGACAGTTCTGGGGAGGCCCGAGTGTGAGGTACGTTGCTTAGAGGGTGGGGTGTTGGAACTGGAGTGTGAGGTAGAGTTCTTTGAGGAGGAGGAGGAGGTAGGTTGGTTGACAGAGGCTTTGGAAGGACTGTGGGGACTGGAGTGTGAGCTGGAGGATTTGGAGGACGAGGTGTGGGGTTTGGAGTGAGACATGGAATCCCCGAAGGACAAGACGTGAGAGTAAGGTTTGGAGGTTTTGTGGTAGTCATAATGGGAAGTAGAACCTTTGAAATATGAGGCTTTTGAGTGTGAGGTTTGGAGGTCCGAGTGTGGGGTGTGTGGTCTGGAGGTGTGGACGTTGAGTGGGTGTTTGGAGGTGGATAATCGATGGTTGTAGGATGTTGAACTTGAGTCCTCAATTTCAAGGGGGACGTTTGGAGATGATCTAGAGTCCAGGAAGTTCAATTGGAGGTCCCTTGGAGGCTTCTGGAGGTCGAGAGTTTGCTTGAAGGCCGACGTTAATTGGAGGTTGACCCTGTGTCTTTGGAGGCTTCGTCTGTGAGGCCTCTTTCTCCTCTTTTTGATGGTCGAAGAAGAAAAGACTGGCTTGGAGGCAAAGGGTAGAAAATTGGAGAGCTTGGAGGAGGAGGAGGAGGAAAAGGAGGAGGAGGAAGAGGAGGAGGAGGTTTGTGAGGTGTTGGAGGTAGAGGTGGACAAAACCGAAGACTTGGAGGCAACTGTATCCCTAGAATTATCTTTGGAGGTAGTCAGGTCAGATTTAGAGGTTGCTGAGTTATGTTTTGAGGTAGTTAAGCTGTTCTTGGAGTTAGTGAAGTCATTCTTGGACGTCATTTTATTATTTTTGGAGGTGGAGATATTTTTGAAGTTATTTTTGGAGGTGGAGATATTTTTTGAGGTATACAATGGCGACTTGGAGTATGTTGATGGAGACACTGATATAAGCTTAGAGGTGGAGGTACTAATAGAAGTGTTTTTGAAGGCAGTGGAGGCTTTATTGGAGGTAAGAGGAGGTAGCCCCATCCTCTCTCTCCCTACCTGCCTCCACACCACCACCACCGCCCCTACCACAACTACCACCATCGCTGCCATTACAACCACCACCATCCTCGCTCTCCACGCTGCCATGTTGGTCAGGCTTGGCTATGCTGCTTCCAGGAGACGTCGGTGGTATACTGGCAACACTGATTTCAAGGGATGCAAATGGTAACACTGATTTCAAGGGCTGTGAATGGTAACACTGATTTCAAGGGCTGCGAATGGTAGCACTGATTTCAAGGGCTGCGAATGGTAACACTGATTTCAAGGGCTGCGAATGGTAACACTGATTTCAAGGGCTGTGAATGGTAACACTGATTTCAAGGGCTGCTAATGGTAACACTGATTTCAAGGGCTGCTAATGGTAACACTGATTAAGGCTGTGAACGGTAACACTGATTTCAGGGGCTGAGAATGGTAACACTGATTTTACTATATATGAATTGTACTAATACTGGTAACACTGATTTTAGATGTGAATGGTACTCCTGTTTCTGATATTGATTTTTATGGGGATTAGCTTACAATAATACTTCTCTTGATGCTGACTTCAGATTCTGGTAACACTGAGTTTTTAAGACGTGACCAGTGCTGATCCGGCAACTCTGCTTGGAGAAGATGTGGCATGCACTTTTTAGTAACGTTTCTGGTAACACTTATCTCTAGTCGCAGTCATTTTACATGCCACTGATGTTAATAGTTCTGGCAACACTGCTTGGTGATGTGGCAATGCTGGTACTACTGATTGTGGTAACACTGACTTGAGAAGATAATACAGTTTAGTTTTTCTGGCAACACTGATTTCCTTATGTGACAAATGTGGTATTATTTCCCTGGTAACTTTGCTTCAAGGTGTTGGTAACGTTGCTATTAATGTATCTAATAATACCGATTTTTGAATAAGCGATGGTGCACTGTTACTTGAATTTCCGGTAACGCTGACTTTCTAGGTAACAATACTGGTAATTTGATCTATACCAGGACTGGATACCATGGAACTCTGCAGCACTGGAACATAGCACTTTTCAGAACTTGCAGTACTGGTTTTGCTAATAAGCTTGATTGGTAGCACTGGTTTTTCAAGGTCTGGCATTAATGACAAGCATATTCAGGTGACTTGGCAACACTGGCTATCAGAATTATGCTAAAACTGCTACACTGAATTGACAACACTGATAACATGAGCTTCTGGAGCAATGGCAACTGGCTACACTGACATTATCTCCCTACTAACTGGTAACACTGATGCCAGGATCCGTTTCCATCTTCTGTAGCTGGTAACACTGATAATACACATCTTAGCAACTGGTAACACTGACAGCAGGACCCTTAGTAACTGGTAACGTTGATAATGAAGCCATCAGTATAATTTGTAATAGTGATAATGAGGCTTTTGGTAACGGGTAACACTGAATATAAACCATTATTAACATGCAACACTAATTATTGATCCTTAGTATTTGGTAACACAGATGACTGGTCCATTAGTAAATGGTAATACTGATGATAAACAATTCACAACACTCAGCTGGTAACATTGATATGATCATTTATATACTCGCAACACTGATAATAGACCTACTCGTAATTGGTAACACTGATAATAGGATCATTATTTTATATACTGGCAACACTGATACTAGAGCAGCTCGTAATTGGTAACACTGACAATAGGACGATTATTTATTGGTAACGATGGTAATAGACTTTGTAGTAATCTGTTACTCTAAAATAAATCTCATTTTAATCTGGTCTGGTGACAAGAGAACCATAAGTAATCCTCTGTAATCCCCTGTAACTGGCAACACTGGTAATACTAATCTCTGAAATCACTGGTATTTGGTAACACTGGTAACTCGATGCTTAGTATCTAGTAACACTGATAAAATAATCTTAGTATCTGCTACACTGATAATAGAATTTGCATTGACTGGTAACACTGATGCAATAACTCAGTATCTGGCAACATTGATATAATTAAGTACTTGGCAACACTGATGATATAATTAAGTACTTGGCAACACTGATAAGGAATTGATATCTGGTAATGCTGATGACACGAACACACTTTTTCAAAACCAGTATGGCTGCCTTGTGGGTACCGTTGTTAATTTGCAGGTTGTACTGTCATTCTTTTTTTATATCCCACTTTACAAAAAATTCTCATCTTTTATAGGTTCTCGCAAATATCTTAGAACTGTTCACTTCTCCAGCAACATAGGTATAATTTCATCTACTTATTTACTCCTCCATAATATATACTTTTCATGTACTGTTTTCCAAGCATTATATTCCTCTTCTAAATGCTTCTTTACATGCATTTAGATATCGCTTTCTGCGTGACTATACCCAACTGAATGATTTTATAAACGTTTACTTTCTTCCAATACGTACGTCTGTTTTGTCACCTGCTATCTATCTGTCTGTCTATCTATCTAATAGTATCCTTTCTATTACAAATTCATAGGTATTTGGAATCTCTCACTCATTCCATTAATCTTGAATATAATGGCTCTATTGCATAATTTTAACAAACACCAAGTACCCTAATGGTTGGAACTTCCCATTTTGAGTGTTCTTGGCCTTTGTACAGGTTAAATCCTCAATAGGTACACGGGTTTTTTATGTATGTATTTATTTATTTATTCATTTCGTGCATTACCCTTCAGTGTAGAAAAATGTACTGTTCCTGTTTCGAGTGATTGCGTGACTAGAAAAATTTATAAGTTATTTTGTCGTCTTTTTCTGGTTTCTTTAGAGCGCCATTCAGCTCCTACTAATTCCCCTTCCCCCTTTTAAAACACCATTCACTTCCTTACACCTTTTTCCTTTTCTTTTTTCTTTTTTTAGAGTACTGATCAGTTGCTTATGCTACTTTTCTTTAAGGTAACATTCAGTTCTTTGCTCTATTTCTTCTTCAGACCACCATTCAGTTCTCTGTACTTTTTATTTTTAATTTATTTATTCATTCATTCATTTCCGGGGGAGGACTTTCAATTCCATGCACTATTTTTTCTTTATAGCACATATCAGTTCCATGCATTTTTTTTTTTTTTTTTTTTTGGGGGGGAGGACACCTTCCCGTTTCTTTCACTGTTATTTCTCCCACTACCATTTAGGTCCCTGCATTATTTCTAAACTCTGGAGAGGAAGAGGTTACCATCGAGGAAGATCTGCGTGAGAGCAATGACCAAAACCAGCAATAGTAGTGCCGCTAGAAGGATCAGAGGCTCGAGTAGCTTCATTATACAACAGTCGTCATTCTAGACCAGTTTCCCCTTGCTAAATCTTCTCTCGTATGTTCAGAACAGTTATCTTCAATCTAACATATCCTCCCTCTCATCGGATCTTCTCCCAGGTGCTGAACACGGGTATCATCTTCATTTCAGCTAAGTTCCCCCCTGTTCATCAGGTTTCGCTACTAGTGCGGAAAATGGATATCTTCATTTTAGCATCGTCCACCCTCAACCATCTTCTCTCTGGGAAAGAAAATGGGAGAAAGGAACTATAAAAACATTTTCTAAAGATTATGGAAGCTTAATATAAATTTCATGAGGCAAAAAATACGAAGATCCATTTAAGCGGTTGTCTATCTTTACCCCCTTCGCCACCATGACAGTTTTATTTATTTATTTATTTATATTTTTATGTATTTCTTCCATCAGACATCAAACTTTTGGAGAGCCGGTCGTACTGAAGGGGTTTTAAACAATGTCGACTGGCTTCTTTAAAACGACGAAGACACTGTGGTACCATTTATTCCAGAGAGTTTTATGTTTAATTGATATTTATTGGATAATTTTGGAGGGTGTTTTTAACTGGAGTTCAATTACCTGATGGTCTAACGTCAAGGTAAAAAAAGGGATTGTGACAGCATTCCTGATGGCCTGACAGAACCATAAGGCTCGTCTTGTCATTAGCATAGAAAACCCCACAGGATAATCAGTCTCATATTTAAATTTCGGGTTTATATCTGAGTGCTGATGATTTAGTAATTTTCATGATGGACTGGATAGACAGACAGACAAACACGCACACATACGCATCAGTGAGTGAGAGAGAGAGAGAGAGAGAGAGAGAATCACTAGTTTGAACAGGAACTACGCTTACCTTTATTCTTCTCTTCTTCGTCTTTCTTCTTTCTCAGTCGTACGCTGCGACCGTCTTCTCTCTCTCTCTCTCTCTCTCTCTCTCTCTCTCACTCTCTTCGTTTAGTCACGCCTCACAGATTTTGAGTCGATTTTTCTCTTTCCTCTTTTCGTTTTCCTCTTTCCTGTGTTTCCTCTTTCGATTTTTCCTCTTTCCTGCTCTCTGCTTGGCGTCTGTGTTTGTGTTGTCTTCTTCTTGCTCTCTTCCTCCTCTTGGCTACTTCCTCCTCTTCCTCTTCCTATTTCCTCTTCTTCCTCTTCCTACTTCCTCTTCTTTCTCTTCCTGTATCAAAGAAAAAGGAAGTGATACAGTTAGTGAAAATTCATTGATGTGTTTCTCTTCGATAGGAAAGCGAGAGAGAGAGAATGTGTGTGTGTGTGTGTGTGTGTAAATAACATCACCAGTTCGATAATATTATGTTTTCCGGTCTCTCGGAAATTAGTCATTTTCACCCCTCTTCTTCCCCTCCAAAAAATCACTCGTTCCAATTGGCTTTTGTAGGACGCACACACACACACACACACACACACACACACACACACACACACACACACACATAGATATTAGGGTATAATGAAGTTTACAAGAGGGAGCCACCACCCAGTGTCAACAGAGAGAGAGAGAGAGAGAGAGGGGGGGGAAGCCCTTTTTGGTGGGAGAATCAAATTATAAAAACATCAAGGTAGGGAAGGAATTGGAAAGACGTTCACACAATAAGACCAAAAAGAAAGAGGAAGAGATGGAGAGTGAGTATGTAAGCAAACAAGCAGGCAAGTAAGAGCGATCCAGTAAGTAAAGAGAAGCAAAATGGAATACGACCGGTAGATGCCACAATTGATTTTATTTTTCCAGTATGTTGTTTCCTCTTGATTTGGGTGAAGTTTGCAATGCATTCCTACCCCCCTTTTCTGTCTCTTCCTCTTCTTCTCTTTCCTCCTCTTCCCTTATCCTCTTCCTCTTCTTCCTTCTCCATTTACCTCTCTCTCACCTTCATCCTCTCTCCTCTTCCTCTCCCCCTTCTTCCTCATTTTACAGGTACCTCTCCTTCGCACACATCCTCTACCTCAATTTTTTTCTCTCCTTCCTCCTCCAATTACCTCTCTCTCTCTCTCTCTCTCTCTCTCTCTCTCTCTCTCTCTCTCTCTCTCTCTCTCTCTCTCTCTCTCTCTAATCCTGATCCTGTATGAAGATGTTAAGGAATGTTGTTACACTTTAATATTTTTCCTAACCTTCCACACTTGACTGAAGGCGATCTAATCAAGCGTATAATAAAAATAATATTAGACGTGGACTTTCTTAAAATTAATCTCAGTTAATTTGTGTAGCCTGAGAGACGAGCAAAAATCATCTCTGGGAACACTGCTTCTTTTAATTACCGGTACATGCAAACTTTTTTTCTAGTTTCTCTTCTGCTTCCTCTTCTTCCTCTTAATCTTCTTGTCTCTTCTTCTTCTTCTTCTCCTTCTCCTCCTCCTCCTCCTCCTCCTTTCCCTTCTCCTCCTCCTTATTCTTCTCTCTCTTCTCCTCCTCCTCCTCTTTCCCTTCTTCTTCTGCTTCCTCTTATTCTTATTCTTCTCTCTTCCTCCTCTCCTCCTCCTATTTCTTCTTTCCCTTCTCCTTCTTCTTATTATTATTCTCTCTCTCCTTCTCCTCCTCCTTCTCCTTTCTCTTCTCCTTCTTCAGCTTCCTCTAATTCTTCTTCTCTCTCGTCGTCGTCTTCTCCTCCTCCTCCTCCTCCTTCTTCTTTCTCTTCTTCTTCTTCTTTTTCTTCTTCTTCTTTCCCTCCCCCTCCTCTTCCTCCTCCTTCTTCTTCTTCCTCCTCTTCCTTCTTCTTTTCCTTTTCCTTCTTCTCCTCCTCCTCCTCCTCCTCTTCCTCCTTCTCCTCCTCTTCTTCTTTTCCTTCTCCTCCTCCTTCGTCTCATCAGCATCAGAGGATTTAAGTAATTTATGGAAGTACAGTACAATCAAAAGCAAAAAATCGCCTCCAGAGTGCAATACTACCCGGTGACCTGATAGAGGTGTGGAGAAGAGTGTTGCAGTGACCAGTTAATTAACACCATCCACTCAGCTGATGGGGTTTCCTTAATATTGCCTTCCTAAACAGAGGATTCATAACCTGTTCATCCGGTAAGCGAATTTCTGTCGTCGATTGTACAGCTGCGGACAAAAATAATGATCCACCTCACTACGAAAAACAATGGGACGATGATCGATGATTACCGAGAGCCAGTAATGCATTATTTGGAGTTAACAAAATTCTCAGAATATTTTATAAGGAGTTTCATAATTAATCGGCTAATAAGTGGAACGATATTTATGACCGCGACTGTACGTTTCAGGCTAAAGGCGTTAAAATCTGTGGCCACCAACTCTTGCACACAACGGTATTCTGCCATTAAACTATTTTCCTCAACACAGGGAAACTTCTGGTCTTCAAAAGTTAGGACACTGTTATGTATGCTATTGACGTTATATGTATGAATGTGTTTGTGTGTATTGATGATGACTGATGATGACTGATGAAGACTGGTGATGAATGATGATGATGATGATGACGACCATGATAACAGCAATAATAATAATAATAATAATAATAATATTAATAATAGTAGTAGTAGTAGTAGTAGTAGTAGTAATACAATAGCTAATACTACTACTACTACTACTACTAATAATAATAATAATAATAATAACAATAATAATAATAATAACAATAATAATAATAATAATAATAATAACAATAATAATAATAATAATAATAATAATAATAACAATAATAATAATAATAATAATAATAATAATAATAATAACAATGATAAATAAATAAACACTGCATTGGTAAACTTGCAGCCATTGTGCAGTATTTATGAAGAAAAAAAAGAACTCTGCCAAACGCTCTTAAACAAAATGTGTACACGCATCCACTGGCACTCTAGTAACTGATATTCCAAGTTTGGTCAGACTGGTGTCCTCTGAGGGGGTGTTTTGCCTACTTTTGTGCTCCTGTGACGGTTTTCTCGCGTGAAAAGTTTGTGGCAGGGTTTGTGTGTGTGTGTGTGTGTGTGTGTGTGTGTGTGTGTGTGTGTGTGTGTGTGTGTGTGTGTGAGAGAGAGAGAGAGAGAGAGAGAGAGACAGACAGACAGACAGACAGAGACAGAGAGACAGACAGACAGTGTGTGTGTGTGTGTGTGTGTGTGTGTGTGTGTGTGTGTGTGTTTATTTTTTTCCCCTTTCATTCTCGCTCCTGCCATTCCCGGGTCCTCAGTCATATATTTTTCCTGTCATCACTGCAGCCTCTGTATGCACACCATTCGACAGGTATTTCCCGTCTTGGCCTCAGCGTGATATGCAGTTTCATCATCATGCAATAGCTCCATCCTGCCGCCTCTCCTCCCTCTGTTTGTGCATGTTTGTGTCTGTCTGTGTGTATCCTTTTCTGTCTTTCCGTCTGTGCTTGTATGGGCTTGTTCTTTCTCTCTCTCTCTCTCTCTCTCTCTCTCTCTCTCTCTCTCTCTCTCTCTAAAAAAAAGGGGTACACTAAAAATCTGTCTTATTTTCCCTCTTATTTTTGTGTAATTCGTGCCATTTGTAACTGCAAGCGCGTCTGAAATGAAAGATTTTGTCCTGTTTTCCCCCACCCAAAACCCCAATTCCCACCAATCCTTAATAATCGCTGGGAATTAGGGAGTGGGGGTGACGCCCCCCAAAAAGTAATTACGAATGGAATTAAAGTATAAAACCTCACAAAACACACACACACACACACACACACACACACACACACACACACACGTCGAAGTAAAGCATCACACCCCTTCTTGTTTCGCGATCGCGGGTGTAATAGAACAACTTCCACCTTCAATGTAAAAGAATTAGGGGAGACTGCTTTAGATCTTTCACCCCTTCAGTTCAGTAACATTTAATTTCATCTCAGTGTATTTCAATCAGCATATTATTATTATTATTATCCTTGACCACCCCGTTTGGGATACATGGCGTCTGGCGATGGATGGATGGATTATTATTATTATTATTATTATTATTATTTATGCCAGAGTGGTAACATCTTGCTTCCATTGGCCTAGCCCCAGCAATACTATTCTCCTTTCACCTTAACTTGGTCTAGAGTTTCATCCTTTTGCAGCTTATTTCACGGAGCTCAGAAAATGATAATACTTCACCTTTAATCCTTTCCATAGCACCTCTTCGTGACTAGCATCCTATTCTAGTGTTAATCTCGTTTCATCTCAATATTCAAACGGGAGAGATGGCAATTTTGGGCCAAGTTAGAGTAAACAGAGTATAGCAGTCACCTCTCGTAAAAATAATTCACCTGGAGAAGATTAAAGGTACAAAATACTTCATGGGCTTATAATAATAATAATAATAATAATAATCAAATCGCTAGCGGTTAAGCCGAATGTAATTACAAACTTCAGCCATCTCATCAAAAGCTAAACATTATCACCCACACATTCCCAAACGTTCGTGAGAGCGCGCCGAACCGTCCCTAATTGAAATTCTTGATGGTTCTTGGTCACTCAGCTCTGTAACGTCATCACCTACGAATTGTCTTGGCTACGAACTGTTACTTTGTACTTACGCATCACCTAGAATTCCGCCATTTCCCCCGTCATCCCTTTATCTCTTACATCCTCTCTCCCAGTCCTCCTCTCTCCCAGTCCTCTCTCTTCTCTCTACATCTCTCTTCTGGTCCCTCTCTTATTGTGGTCATAGTTAACACTGCCATTTCTCCAAAGTTTCCCTTCACCCCCCTCTTTCTCATCTCCCCGCTGCTATCCTCTCCCTTCTTCCCTCTCACTCCCTACCCTCTTTTTCCCTCTGTTTCTCGCCCCTCTCACTCTCTAAGCTACTTCCGTACATGGCATATCCCCACTTCCCTCTTTTTCTCTACCCCCTTCTTCCCAGTTCCAGCACTACTACTCCCCCCTCCACTTTTCCCCTCAATACCCCCCTCCTTCCATTATCTTAGGCAAGTTTATTTCGCTATGGATAAAGATTTAAGCCAGTATTCTAGTCGGTGAAGGAAGCTCCCTAACACCTTTTCTTTAACGATTTATTTTTTCTATTACACCTGATTGTCCTCCTCCCGTCTTTTATAAAACCTTCCAATATCGCCATACCATGCATAAATAACATCTATCTATCTATCTATTGCCAGACGCCTCAATCCCGTTTGGGGTGGCCACAAACAAATCGCCTCCAAGTCGCCCTGTCCCCCGCCATTTCACTGCCCTGCTCCCAACTCACACCCCCCTCTCTCATATACCTCTCCATCCCATCCCTCCATCTCATCCTCGGCCTCCCCCTCCCTCTTCCCCCCTCCACCTCACTCACATACACTCTCTTCGTCAGTCTTTCACCCTCCATCCTCTCCACATGGCCAAACCATCTCAGTGTGTTCCTTATAACGCTTCCTATCACATCCACATCAACACCACAACGCTCCTTTATATCCTCATTCGTCAGCCTGTCTCTCCATGTGACTCCATATGCTCCTCTTAAATAACTCATTTCCACTGCTCACTCTTGACTTGTGTCCTTCCAACAACGTCCAAGCTTCACTTCCGTACGTTAGAGTTGGTATCACAATACTGTCATGTAGTAACTTTTTCACTTCCATGCTCACTTCCCTGTTTCTTATCACTGCTTTCAAAGAACCAGCAACCTTTCTTCCCAGCTGTACCCTTTCAAGCACTTCACCCTCCAAACCTCCATCCTTAAGGCCCGTCCAGACGATCGAGCAATGCCCGCGGGTACAAGCGAGCAGTTTGCCTGTTGACGGGCTCACCGCTTCCGCGGGCAAATGCGTAAATTGCCCGTGGCAATTTACACATTTGCCCGCGGGCACAAGCGGTGAGCCCGTCAACAGGCAAACTGCTCGCTTGTACCCGCGGGCATTGCTCGATCGTCTGGACGGGACTTTACTCATCACACTACCCAAGTACTTAAACGTACTCACAGAAGAATATTAACGATCCGTATCAAAAAATAAATCGCTGAGGAAGAGGTGTTAGGGAATTTCCTTACCCCAAAATAAACTAAAATTTTGGTTTAATGTAAAATGAAAATCGCCATTGCAGCAAAAAAAAAAAATAAAATAAAATAAATGATCCTTATTCTCTTCAGAGCATTACTGTATAAGTTATTCTGTTAAATCCTCTGTCTATGAAGGGATTACTATAGGCTTCATCTAATCCCTCAAACACGAGAAATCCAAGCAGAAGATAATCCTCTAGTAAGGAACAATGTTAGAAAATGAAATAATCCGGGTGAAGAGACTGATCTCTAAATCTGGCCACGTACTGTCCTTAGTCTTGCTTCCTCAGGCGATTTTTCCCTGATTTTAGGATTTATACCGGTTGTGGTAGGTCATCCACTCACGATGTAGTACTGCCTCTTTCTTCTTTCACCTTTATCATTTTTTTGATTGTGTCTGTCTTCCTCTTCTGTTTCTTCCAATTTTCCTGTCACTTTTAATTACTCTTCTATTCTTTTCAGGTGGCTTTACATTGAGTATGAAGCCTAATGGCTTCTTGTAAGCCAGAAAACCATTTACAACGCTGGGTGGTAACCATACAACCAACCCATACGTGTTCCCTACGTATAAACGAATGGATTGGTGGAGGGTTAGTGCCCCTCCTCGTAAAACAACTCAAAGACAAATGGCCACTCTTTACAGGATTATGGCGTCTGGCGATAGATAGAGATAGACTTGTACTAGTAAAAGAGGTAATGACGGTTATGAAATTCCTTAAGTTTATATGAATGGTGAAAAATGTATAACCGACTGAAGAGTCACAAAGTATAAGGCCCATTATCTGATTGGCTATGGAGTCTAATACCTTTCCCTAGGCGACTTATTTTGTCCTATTCAGTGTTATACAAATCCTTCCAGTATCGCCACACTCTTCATAAACAATCAACAAAAGGATGTAAACCAGCCATATCCAAAAATAAATCGCTAAGGAAAAGGTGTTAGGGAGCTTCCTTAACCGAGTCACTGGCCTAAATATACTCACCTAAAAATTCCCGTTAAAATCTCCGGCTGAAGAATTGTCACATTTTAGTAAGCACTTCAACAAAATAATAAAAATAAAGCTTATCTAATACGCAATCAGTACCATAAAGTTTGTCAAATATGCGTAAATATAATAAGGATTTGTGAAGTATCAGTCTAAGTAATTCCCCACTGTCTTGTCACCTCATGCTTTAGTTAGATCATGAATAACACACTAGTTAAGAGGTAGAGAGGGATGGAGGGAGAAGGAAGGGATGAACGGCAAGGTTCGAGAGAGCTAGCGGCACACACCCTTCGTACACCACTGCCGCAACAACACTGGCCCGCAATTTGAAGGATTTACAGCCATTTCCCCCCTTTAGTGGCAGGTCAGTGTTGCCAGTCCAAAACAGCTTAATTTCACTAATAGAAAAAATACGGTCCTCTATAGAATATATATTTAGCTTACTAGAAAAAAAAAATACGGTACTCCCTAGAATATATTTATTTTTATCAATCTCCAAAACAACCCTCGACTTCATTCCTATTAGTATCAAAAAATGGCGCTAGAGGATGTGACTAGCAAAGTCTGATGGTAATGGACTACTCTGGCACCCGTATGACCTTTTAATAATAATAAAAAAAAATCCTATGCTTCTGTTTCCAATACGTTTTTCTCCCCTCACACTATAATTTCTGCTAATTTCTTATTTCCCTGATCGATTCTGCGCAAATTCCTGGTTCATATTTTGGGGAATGTCATCAGATAGAGAAGCGTAAATAAAACACAGACAAACCTAACATTTTAATTAAACCTGCAAACACCAAACACCAGCTATGTTCCACCAACACCTGTATCCTCGGCCATGTGGAGAGGATGGAGAGCGAGAGACTGACGAGGAGAATGTATGTGAGTGAGGTGGTGGGTGCGTGAGGTGGAGGGTGAGTGAGGTGGAGGGGGAGAGAGGCCAAGGATAAGATGGAGGGACTGAGTGGAGAGGTATAAGAGAAAGAGAGAGGTGTGAGCCGGGGGCAAGGCTGTTAAATGGTGGGGGACAGGAAGTCATGGAGGCATTTTTGTTTGAGGCCACCCTTTACGGGATTAAGGCGTCTGGCAATAGATAGATAGATAGACCTTTACCCATAACCCTGTACAGTATATATATAAAAAAAAAAAAAGTAAATAAGTAAAGCCGATGTAGAAATGGCGAAGCGGTAGTGGTCGAGTCCTCATTCTCGTTGGTTCATTTATCTCGAACCACACCGACACCCTAGACGCTCATATATGGAACACCGAATACCGTAGTCATAATCCTGGGAGTCGAGGGATACTCCTGGGGTCGAGGGGTACTCCTGGGGTCGAGGGGTACTCCTGGGGCCGAGGGATACTCCTGGGGCCGAGGGATACTCCTGGGGTTGAGGGATGAACCACAGCCAGGTAGAAGAGAGGGAGACAGGGTTCGACGTCAGGCGAGGCGGTAGTGGTAGAGAGGTGATAGGTAGACAGATGATAGGTAGGTAGGTGTCGAATACAACCAAACAAACGCCAGACACTCCCCGGAACCACTGGATACCTCACTCTTAGACCCTCAACTGAAGCAGTGCCCTAAAATCCGAACATTAAACAGTAACTAGAACAAATCGATATATAGATGTCAATAATATCTCACTGACGCTTTCCATTATATCAAAATACCCATGGTACAGTTGCAGACAATAATATCGATCCAGTTTCCTTACGATAATTCATGAGACAGCACACAGTGATTTTTGATACGCAGTAGTTTGGTCTTCGGGGCATAGCAAATTTTTCAGAACACTGTGGAAGAGTTCCGTAATTGTTCTACTGGGATGTGGAACGATATTTTTGTCCACAGCTGTACATATACGACTATTAATACAAACATTTTACCTACGGACTTAGATCTGACCTAGTTCGTGCTTGTGCGAAGACTAACCAGCTCACACACAGACAGAGCCGAAATCAGTAGGTATGAACCGACCGAACCTTGTTTCGAAGTAACGAGCCAGCCAGTCAAACAACAGACCAAACTAACAAAAGCGCTCATGAAGTTTCTCCATCTTACACATACACGTTTCCCAATTAACCAATACATATTATACATAATACACATATACTGGATACACATATAACATACACCCCCACATATCCTTACACTCGGGTCCAAAATAGACTCGTAAATAGGCACACACGGGGACACACGCTTCTCCCTATTCACACCAAAAGCACCACAACATAACGTCTCCAGCACGTTTTGTGTGTGTGTGTGTGTGTGTGTGTGTGTGTGTGTGTGTGTGTGTGTGTGTGTGTGTGTGTGTGTGTGTGTGTGTGTGTGTGTGCATTGAAGGCTTTGTATCACCTAATTTATTCTATCTACCTATCTATCTATCTGTCTATCTGAAAGGGAGTTATTACTGCATTACAATCTGCCATATTCCTATGAATTTTTTTTTTTCACATATACTGACAAATCTACCAAAGGAAGTGTTTTGCCTCATTTGACTGGGAAAGTCTGCCTATAATTTTTTTTTTCTATGCAAGGAATAAGGAACCAAAGGCCAGAAAGTCAAAGAATGCTCCCTCACACACACACACACACACACACACACACACACACACACACACACACACACACACACACACACACACACACACACAGCCAAATCTCATAACCATTGCCTAGGACTGTACTGAAGGAGAGGTATTTTGCTTCATTTGCCTGGAAATCTTTGCCGATTTTTTTTTGTATGCAAGGAAGAAGGAACCCAAGGCCAGAAGTCCGCATTATGTTCCCTCCAAGAAAAAAAAAAAAATAGAGCCACATTGAATAACCATTCTCTTTAATATAAATCGACCGAGCCATTGCGAGTCACTAAATTTCAAGAAGATAAACTCTGATCTTGAATCTGGCTCTCTGTAATTTTGTTTTTATTTTTTCTTGGAGGGAGCACAGTGCAGGCTTCAGGCGTTTAGTTCCTTCGTCCTTGCATGGAAAAGAAAGACAACCCTCTCATGGGGGAAATAACTCTAGCACTATCTCAACTAACACCAGATGAGTATAACGAGTTGATAGTAAGTCGTAGGGCAGTGAGAGAATTAAAATTTTATATACCACAAACAAGAAAGAAAATTTTGGTGTTATACGTAAACCCAATATTTACGAAGGTTGTAGAAAGTCTCCTAAGGTCACAAATATAGTTCTAAGTCCACCAAATTTCTTAGAACGTCGTCTTAGGAGTGGCCAGACAGGAAACGGATTAGTGCTGTTGGTGTGGCGATGAGAAATAGCGATGCGAAATTACAATGAGAAATAGCCTCCTGGGTCTATTGTTTGTGTGGGAAGGACGGAATTTTGGCCCCAGTGCTGGCTTCTGGTTATTGGGTGGGGCACAGGTGTGTGTGTGTGTGTGTGTGTGTGTGTGTGTGTGTGTGTGTTATCAGACTTACACACACACACACACACACACACACACACACACACACACACACACACACACACACACACACACACACACACACACACACAAATTCATCATCAGTATCTCCCCATAACATTTACCTTTATCCAGGCAAATAATCAATTCCATCATCATCATTTCCAAATTCTGTCACCATTCTGAAATTCTCTGCGATGTTGCATATAATAAACTGTACTGTATCTATATTTAATGGCAGGGAACATAGTAGGTAGTATTCTTTGTATTTTAGACATCTTGTACTATAGATTAAGGCACTAGATTTTTAGACGAGATGATTGTTGAGAGAAGGAAAACCACTGTGTGCTTGATACGTATTTCATGAAGTAACATACGCCAGATTCGTAACATTTGCCGGATTCGTGGTATTTGAAAGATTAGTAACATGCCGGATTAGTAGCAGTACAAATGTTTTCCCCTTCATCTGGTCATCTGAAAAAAAAATAATAATAATAATAATAATATCTGACGGGAGAAGCTATTGTTGTTGTTGTTGTTGTTGTTGTTGTTGTTGTTATGTGAACCCAGGGAACCGCAGACTGATGCCTTTTCCTGCAGTCCAATATCCTCTCGGCTTTCCTTCCTGTCTCTTCCTCGTCCTCCATCTCCATTTACCCCTCATCGCTTCCTCCCTTCTCCCTACTTCAGTCTTCCTTGTCTCATTCCTCTTCCTCTCTTCCTTCTCTCGCTGATATCCTCTCCCTTCCTCCTCCTCTTCCCTTCACATTCTTTCCTTCCTGTTTCTCCCTTCCTCCTTTCCTTCCTGACCTCAGTCCTTTCCCTCCTGTTTCTCCCTTCCTTCTTTCCTTCCTGTTTCTCCCTTCCTCCTTTCCTTCCTGTTTCTTCCTCAGTCCTTTCCCTCCTGTTTCTCCCTTCTTTCCCTCCTCTTTCTCCCTCACTCTATTCCTCTCCATATCCCTTCATCTTTAATGCATTTCTCTTCTTTACCTTCTTCTCCTCCCCTTCGTTTCCCCTCTCTGTTCTCTCTCTCTTCTCTGTTTTCCTTTCTCCCATCTCTCTCTCTCTCTCTCTCTCTCTCTCTCTCTCTCTCTCTCTCTCTCAGTCAATAACATGGGACTGCAATCAACTCCCCTCCTTAAAACACCTCAAGGCACTCGAGGCAGGCAGGCAGGTAGTAAGGCAGGCAGGCAGAGAACAGGCAGTGAGAGCGAGAGAAGCAGGCAGGCAAACAGGAAGAAAGGGAGAGAGGTGAGACAGACAGGAACAAACTAGAAAGCGTCAGGGAGTGCATACCTCCGACGCTGCCATTGCCATTAAAAAGGATCCGGATCCGGATCCATCCCAAAATTTATTTTTTTTTTTTCTTGATCCATGGCCCACCTTTCCGCAAAATTTCACTGAAATTCATTGAGAACTTTTGGAGGTATTGTGCAGGGTACTACGGATTCGGATCCGGATCAGGCTCAAAATTTAACCATTTTTTCCTTGTCCCATGGCTCGCCCCTCCACAAAATTTTATCAAAATCTGTTCCTTGGCGGAGGTAATGAGCTGAGAAAAGACAGACAAATAAGATGAGGAGACAGAGACAAACAGACAACAGGCACGCAGGGAATCAGGCAAGGGTCAGGCAAGCAGGTAGGCATGGAGGCAAGGAATGAGACAAAGCAAGGAGACATTAAGACAGGAAAGTAGGCAGAAAATCACCTTGGGAGCAAACAAGGCAGAAAAGGAAGAAGTCGGGAGGGAGGCAGCGTGAGGCAGGGAGGAATGAGAGAGTGAGAGGAAGGTAGGGTGAAGCAGGGAGGAATGAGATAGTGAGAGGCAGGGAGAGATGCAAGCAGGGAGGAAGGTAGAAAACAGGAGAGACAGAAAGATGGCTGGGGGAGATGGAGACACATGAAGTAGTAGGTGTGAAGGCAGGCAGTGGTAGACACGGGGTGAGGCAGAGGTAGACACGGGGTGAGGCAGAGGTAGGCACGGGGTGAGGCAGAGGTAGGCACGGGGTGAGGCAGAAGTAGGTAGATGGAACAAGTAGAGAAGACAGCAGGAATGGGGTGTAACTATCAGGCAGGGAGCAGATAAGAAAGCAGACAAGGAAGCAGAAAGGCAGGGGGTTAAGCAGAGAGGAAGGGAGGTTAATGAGAAGGCAAGGGGGCAGGGAAGGAAGAAGGAAGGAAAGGAAGGAAGAAGGAAAGCAAGGAAGATGTTGTGCAGGAATAAGGAGGAAAGAGATGAAGCAAGAGAGAGAAGAGGAAGACACTGAGGGCTCGATAGGGAGAGAGCGAGGAATTTCCAGTGTGTGTGTGTGTGTGTGTGTGTGTGTGTGTGTGTGTGTGTGTGTGTGTGTGTGTGTGTGAGAGAGAGAGAGAGAGAGAGAGAGAGAGAGAGAGAGAGAGAATGTCTTTATACTCTTTTACAATCTCGTATACTGTACTTACCTAGGGATGAGGGCGCTGATCGTCCACTCACTCGATGTAGTTTTACCCTCAGGCAACTCTACACCGTGACAAGCCAAATAGCTTCCTATAACTAAAGAAATAACTGATTACGTTGGGTAGTACCATATCGCCAACTATGTGATGTCTGGTGGTCCATATAGGGCTTAAATACAAGGAAGTTCCCTAGCATCTCTTCCTTAGCGATTTATTTTTGAATATGGCTGGTTATTTGCCTTCTGTATGTCACTTTCCTGTCACTTTTTATTACTCGTCTTTCCTTTTCAGGTGGCTTTACATTAAGTGACAAGCCTAATGGTTTCGTTTAAGCCAAGAAACCATTTACAACGCTGGGTGGTGACCATATAACCAACCTATGCGTGTTCCTTACGTGTCAACAAGTGGGTTGGCGGAGGGTTAGTGCCCCTCCCCGTAAAACAACACATTCAAAGACAAACGGCCACCCCTTACGGGATCATAGCGTCTGGCTATAGATAGACAGATAGACTTGTAAAAATTTCCGAAAACTATAGACGACTGAAGATCCATAAGTACGGAATCTTTCAACAATGTAACTTTGTAACGTTCATTTAGTCGTAAACAGGATTCGATTCGAGCAAAAGTGTTCCAGTTCTGTGGCGACCAGAGTAATTTTTTTTTTCTTTTATGTAAACGTGATGAGAAAATTGGTAATATATCTGGGTACATTTGCCATCGGTTTCGTGTGATTTTTTTTTTTTATGCAAAGAAGAAGGAACCAAAGGCCAGAAGCCTGCAAGATTGTTCCCTCCAAGAAAAAATAGACAAAATAACATCGAGTCAAATTCAAGACTCGTTCTTTTTGAGATGCCTGGACTCACTGCGCTTAAAAGTTTGAAGGGGATAGGCAGTAGGAAATACAGACAGAGGGAGACAGTTCCAGAGTTGACCTGCTGCATACATGAAGACCTGAGAGTAACGGTTAACTCTTGCATTAGAGAGTTGGACAGACAAGGGATGAGAGTTTGTTGTTGGACGGAGCCTTAGCGATTTATGTTATGGTTAAGCATTTTTGATAACTAATTGAAAAGAAGGATATTTTTTAGCGTAAAGAAATGCTGCAGAGATCTTTAATATTCCTTTTTTGTTTTAATTAAACACCTTAATTATCGCTGGTAGGAATTTATAGGTGGTTTCAAAGGATGTGTAATTAATAGTCTTGCTTTATAATTTTAGTCAGGTATTTAACATCTGATAATTCTTTTTCATTATTTGATTTTTTACAGGTAAATAAAGGACAAGTAAATGACCCAAACATTAAATAATAAAGCATGAGATGTTCTTAATTCAAACGTGGGTTTTATACAGATAGATAGATAAATAGATAGATAAATAGACAGATAGCTTGGTAGGTATATATGTAGATGGATGGATGGATAGATTGATAGAAAGACAGATAGATAGATGGATGGATAGAGAGATGGATAGATGGATAGGTAGATAGATATATAGATGGGTAAATAGATAGATGGATAGATAGATTTAAACTTCCATTCTTTTGCCCTTTTTGAGTTTCCTTCCATTCCACTTCCACTTCCTTATGGGGCTCTAACTTTCTTCATGACTCGTTTTATACCCAGCATTCTTCCTCTGCATCCTCCTCCTCTTCCACGCTCTCTCTCTCTCTCTCTCTCTCTCTCACTCCTTCCCTCCCTGTCGCCTTCCCTTTATCTCCACTCCCAGCACTCCTTGTAAGAAGTTGTGTCATGTCTTCCTAAGCCCGGATGAGAAGGGATTGAGGTCTCTTCCTTGTCCTCAGTGATGTCTTGACGTTTTTTAGAGAGCGCTTTATTTTCCCTTATTAATTGGTTCGCTACATCTCTCCACCTACGCACCCGTCTAACAACAAACTCTCATCCCTTTTCTGTCCAACTCTCTAATGCAAGAGTTAACCATTACCCCCAGCCCTTCATGTATGCAACAGGTCAACTCTGGAACTGTCTTTCTCTGTCTGTATTTCCTACTGGCTATGACCTCCAGTCCTTCACATACAGTGCGTCCAGGCATCTCGAAATGAACAGATCTTGAATTTGGCTGTTATCTTGTTCTTGCTTTTTCTTGGAGGGAACGGTCTCTTGGGCATCTGACCTATGATTCCTTCTTCCTTACATTGAAAAAAAACAAAAAATGACTCCGGCCCGGCATAACAATGATTTCATGTCAACTTATATCAAACATTATTTTCAAACATCTCAAACACTGTTTTGAAACATGAATGATAGTATATTTGTTTGCAATACCTGAGATTTTTTTGTTTGAACACCAGTCTACCTGTAGGACTCGCCTAAGTTTGCGGCTGTGGTGTGGCCCGCACCTGTGTACAATGGTGCCACGTTTCCCCAACTTGCGATGTGAAACGGAAGCTATTTATGTACAAGGCAACACAAATACGATAAATTCAGATGAATAAAACTTACACTTGTGTATTTTGACTGATGAATCAACAGTAATCTTATTATGCATAAAATATTTATACAGTAACACAGAAACATGGCATACATATTGTACAGTGTTGCTAGAAGAAATTGTAGTCACTTTTAATGTTTTTTAGCGTAGTTTTAGGGTGGGTAATAATATTACAGTTATGGATATAAGAGAATGAGCCTGAAAAAAGATGAAATATGCCAATATCCAAAGTAAAAGAAATAATTCATATAATTCTTGTGAGTGGCAACACTGACACACCCAGTCTGGCCTAAGATAAAGTACGTACCCCTCCGTAGACCCAAGCATAGCTTGTACAGGTGTTGCTAGGGAAAAATGCTCACATTTACTGGCTTTTACCGTAATTTTAAGGTCGAGGTATAATCACATTTATAATCAAAAGCTAATATGTAGGACAAAATAGTAGGCATATGCCAATACTGAAGTAAAAAAAAAAAAAACATTATTCACTCGCGAGCGGCAACACTTCCACACCCAGTCGGTGGCCTTGATCTCAGGGATGGTGTGGAAATGATGTCAAATTTACAATATATACAATATTATGTAAAAGAAAATATCCAAAATGTCTCTTGCAATAAGAGAGAGAGAGAGAGAGAGAGAGAGGAGTGGTGGTGGTGGTGGAGGCATT
Organism: Coenobita brevimanus; assembly: GCF_032717465.1. Taxonomy (NCBI): domain Eukaryota; kingdom Metazoa; phylum Arthropoda; class Malacostraca; order Decapoda; family Coenobitidae; genus Coenobita; species Coenobita brevimanus. Next base: position 3,334,858 of record NC_137008.1, on the reverse strand, counting down.
GTCAGGCTGAGAGAGAGATGGAGGAAGGGGAAAGAGAATGACAATGAAAATCAATCATGGTACTGCAATAACGGGTCATCTGTCGCCGTATACAAAAAATGATAAATATCACTAAATATAACAAAACCAAATTAACAAATGAAAGCACAATTATAAACAACTTATAAAAGAATCAAAAGTACTCATGGTGGCTCACATCTCCCGCCAGGAGAGAGAGAGAGAGAGAGAGAGAGAGAGAGAGAACGGTATAGAAAACGTGGCACACTGTACACAGGTGCGGGCCACACCACAGCCGCAAACTTAGGCGAGTCCTTTTGTGTGTGTGTGTATTTACCTATTTGTATTTACCTATTTGTAGTATACAGGAATTGAGCAATGCTCGTGTTGTCCTGTCTCCATATCCACATTTATCAAGTCTACCTTTACACACATGAATGTTTTTCTCATGCACCACCTCTTTGTCTAAGTCGTTCCAAATATTTAAGTATTTACCTAATATACCTAATTGTGATATACACGGAATGTACTATGCTCGTGGGTTTCCGTCGCTGTTTCTCAATAAGTCGAATTTAACTTTAAACACGTTTAAGTTTTTAGACTGGACGATCTCTTTGTCCAGGCTATTCCATAAGTCTATACTTCTGTAAGGAAAGCTATATTTCTTGATATCCTTCAAGCAGCTTGACTTTTTCAATTTCATTCCATGTCTTATCCCATACAAACAGATCTTCTTTGTCAATTTTATCTACTCCCACCATGGTCCTGAACACCGCAATCATGTCTCCCCTCTTTCTCCTTTCCTCTAACGAAGGCAAATCCAGTTTTTCCAGCCTCTCTCTGTATGACAGGTCTGTCAGACTGGGGACCATCTTGGTTGCTGTTCTTTGTATTCTCTCAATCTTGTTTATATCTTTCTTTTTGTGTGGGGACCACACTACCGCTGCATATTCTAACCTGGGGCGGATCATGGCCACTATCAATTTTTTCATCATTTCCTCATCCATATAATGAAATGCTACTCTTATGTTAGTCAAGAGTTTATAAGTCTCTCCAACTATCTTGTTAATGTGCTTTTCTGGTGACAAACTATCTTGGACCAGCACTCCCAAATCTTTCTCTTCTCTCCTTTTTGTGATTAATTCATTACCCAAAAAATAATTCAGTGATGGTCTCCTGGTACTTTTACCCATTTCCAATATTTTACATTTCTTTATATTAAATTTCATTTCCCCCGTCCGGCTCCAATTGTGTATCCTATCCAAATCCTCCTGCAGTATTTTACAATCCTCCTCAACCTCTATCTTCCTCAAGTTCTTTACATCATCAGCAAACAGACTTGCATAACTGTTCACTCCATCTACCATATCATTTACGTAAATCAGGAACATTACTGGCGCCAACACTGAGCCTTGAGGGACTCCACTTGTTACTTCCCTCCATCCAGACATCTTTTCCTTTATTACTGTCCTCATTTGTCTGTCTCTCAAAAAGTCTCTCATCCATTCCAGAAGTTTCCCCTTTAGTCCTCCTATATATTCTAGTTTCCACATTAGTCTTTTATGAGGTACCTTGTCAAAGGCCTTCTCTAAGTACACACAATCCACCCAACCATCTCTCTCCTGTACCACATCAATCGCTCTTGAGTAAAAGCTCAACAAGTTAGAAACACATGACCTTCCACTTCTGAATCCAAACTGACATTCAGCCAAAATATTCATCTCTTCCAGATATTTTATCCATCTGTCTTTCAGGATTCTCTCACACAATTTTGCGACCATGCTGGTTAGAGACACTGGTCTATAATTCAGGGGTTCTTCCCTGTTTCCTCTCTTGTAAATTGGTACCACATTTGCCCTCTTCCATTCTTTTGGTACTTTCCCCTCTTCCAGTGAGCATACAATTAAGCTGTGAATTTTATCCGCCAGTTGTTCTCTGCATTCCTTCAGTACCCAATTAGAAATTCCATCAGGTCCTGGGGCTTTCCTTATATCTTGAGTTTCCAGTAATTTGTACACTTCCTGTACCTCCACTTTTATATCTTTCATCACCGGAACATTTCTAATCACTCCCTCCCCTTCCACAAGCTCCTTTTCTTTAGTGAAAACTGACTGGAAACATTTGTTCATTATTTCTGCTTGCATTGCCGCATCCTTAAAGACCTCTCCTTCTACTTTCAGCTTGGTGATTCCTTCCTTTTGTTTCAGTTTGCCATTAACAAATCTATAAAACAGTTTGGGTTCATCCTTGCATTTGTCAATTATACCTTTTTCAAAATTCCTTTCTTCTTCTCTACGTATTCTTGTGTATTCATTTCTTGTTCTTTTATATTCTTCCTTTGTTCTGTCGTTACCTCTCTTTCTCCAATTGTTCCACGCCTTATCTCTCTCTTTTTTTGCTATCATACACCTTCTATTAAACCACTCCTTCTTCCTGTTTTCTTTCCCTCTTACTCTTGGTACAAATTTTTCCACTCCCAAATTATAGAGGTCTAGAAAGATATCCCACTTCCTCTGTATCTCTCTTGTTTCCCTGAATTTTCTCCAGTCCCCATTTTCAAAAAAGTGTCTCACTCCTGTAAAATTTGCCTTCCCAAAGTTGTATCTTCCCTGTCTATGAAGCTCGTCTCTTGGCTCGATGTTTCCTATTAACATCTGGAACTCAATGACCATGTGATCACTTTTTCCCAAAGGACAGAGATATTCCAATGATTCTATTACATCGGGTTCTTTGGTGAACAGTAAATCTAATCTTGCTGGTGTGTCCTCACCTCGAAACCGTGTCTCTTCTTTGACCCATTGCGTCATCACATTATTCATTATTATATTTAATAACATAGTGCCCCACGAATCCTCGCCGCCTCCCGAGTACCATTCCTCCCAGTTCACCTCTTTACAATTAAAGTCACCCACCAAAATTATATTATTGCTTTTCTCAATTATTTTTTGCAAGTAGCTAGCCATATCTGACAACATCTCATGGTATTCGTCATCCTTCCATGCTCTCGTCTTTGGGGGAACATACACTACCGCCATATCTCTCTTAACATTCTCTCCAGTTTCTAATTTCATATATATTACTTCAGCCCTGCCTTCTCCCATTTCCACAGTATCTACATTTATGTTGTTCTTCACTGCTATCATCACTCCTCCTCCCTTTTTTTCTTTTCTGTCTTTTCTCCACAGTTTGTATTTACCATCTCCCAAATGAACATCAATATATTCTCTTAATTTGGTCTCTACAAAGCACATGACATCAGGTTCATGTTCTCTCAAGAAATCATTAATTTCGATCCTTGTCGATATGAAACCATCAACATTAGTATATATCACCTTCAAATTATTTTTGACATTATTAATACCCTCTTCTCTCCTACTCTCTGTCCGTACCACTTCCTCAACTTCTGATCTTTCACAACCATCCCCCTTAGTTTCCTTCACTTCTATTTCCTTAAATACCATTTCCTTACTTTCATATCCAATACTCTCCAAAAAAAAGTATTACATTCTTCCTCTGTCCTCTTATCATTTTTTTCCTTTACTTCTTCCTTTAATGATTTTAAAACTTCTCTTTCTTCTTCATTCAGATTTTTTCTTATTATAATATTTTCCATCCCCGCCTCTTTGCTTAATTTCCAGGTCACTTTAAGTATCTCATTTATTACACTTTCTGATGTAAACTTGACTCTCATTGATCTTGTTTCCCCTTTCTTGTAAGGCCCTATCCTCCTTACTTCCTCAATTTCTTTTACCCACTTGTCTCCTTCGGGGTCAATCTTGCCTAATATTCCTCTCACCATGTTCGTGTTGTGTGTGTGTGTGTGTGTGTGTGTGTGTGTGTGTGTGTGTGTGTGTGTGTGTGTGTGTGTGTGTGAATGGAGGACACCTGAAATTTGGTGTATGGATTTTCTTATTTAATTTATTTTTCTGCCCATCTTCTGTAAAAAAATAATAATGATATGACCTACTTAACGTCAGCTGTGAAAGGCCTAACTCAAGAAAAAAGTATACGAAGCCACCATCTCAAGCCTCCTCCTCTCCTTCCCCTACCTCCTCCTCTCCTTCTTCTACCCCCTCCTCTCCTTCTCACACCTTCTCCTTTCCTCCTTCCTCCTCTTTCTCCCTCCACCTCTTTCCTTCTTCCTCCTTCCTCCCTCCACCTCTTTCCTCCTTCCTCATTCTTTCACTCATTCACCTCATAATGCAGTTAGTCCTTCAATGCATCTCTCCTTCATTCCTTCACTTCCTTCATCCATCCTCCTCTTCATCCTTCATTTACCCACACCCATCATTCATTCATTCGCTGTTACTTTCATTCACTGTTAATTGTCTCTTTTCAGGTTACTTCCTATTAGTCTCTTCATTTTCCTAGTCTTAATTATTTTCCTTTCCTTCTTCCACTGC